>NC_142283.1:44802249-45102249 GCF_052056855.1 Sturnus vulgaris
TGGAGGTAAAAATAATGTTTCTATTCAAGGCTCAGAGGGGGAACCCACCTTATTTCTCATGCAAGTCAGTCTTGTCAGAAATTTCTTGCCATTGTTTTTATTTCACTTTGATATTGCTTGTTTAACTAAATAACACGTATCTCTAAAATGTCTAATTTCTGGTACTCTTCTGTAGCAAAAATATTGCACCACCTTCTGAGAGAGGTGAGGTTGCTAAAGAAAAGTTACTTTCTCCCTTTATGAATTAAGACATTGACACTCACTCAATTACATGTTTTAGTTTTCTGTATTATTGACTGCTTCTGACATAAACTGGGTCTGACTTTTCAGCAAGGGAAATCCTGGTAGATTACCCAACAGGATATAAATCTGCTTGGTGTATTGTATTCTCTTAGCAATGTTAAGTGCTGAAGTTTGATTTATTCCAGAATATCCATTTACCTGTCTACAGTCAGAATTTGCATAGTAAAGATCTAATCCCTAAGAAGGAAGGCATGGTGAACTTATGCCAGGTTTAATTCACAAAGCACTATTTTACAAGTTAACTCTTCCTGGTCTGGAGGTAGTTCCTGAGTGTCACACAGTGGCTTAATAATTGCAGCTGAAATCAGCTGGCCAGACCAAAGTGCCTTAAACACAATAGTAGGTTGTAGAAGCAGGAGGGCTCTGACTCACCTGACACCTTACTTAATAATCAGCCCCTACTGATTGAAACATGCTGAAACCCATTGATCAGGTGTTGTGGTGCACAGGGCATGCTGTCTACAGCGTGTATTCCAGGTGAATTGGGAAGGGTTGGCACAGGGTTGGCTGTACTGCCTTTCCACCAGCTGGGCAACACAGGTGAGCAGGTGATCTGGGACAAGTCTGATTAATTTTGAGGATACTAAGTATTGCATGCATGTGTGTAGGTGGCAGCATTCCTGTTTACTAGTATTAAAGTGTTTTCTTTTTTTTGTTTCATATGAATTTTGCCTTTAATGAAAACATTTCTGAAGGTACTTTTGCCTTTATTTTTCAATCACAGCATATACATACCTTCAAATCTAGTGTTTCTTGGCAAGAACACTGATTAGCACTATCTTCATGGTCTTTAGTTACCAAGAGTTGAGAAGTTACTTTTGGATCCTTGCCTTATCTAAGTAAGAAGTTCAGTTCACTGCTCTCTCACAACTTTGATTGCCTGTGTTGTGCCAAAGAGACATGAGTAGTTCTCCAAGATGAGGAACCTTTTCTGAATCATGGGTTGCATTAAACCTGATCATTCTCAAGTGGGCATGAGCTTTTTTTTTCTGTGCTCCAAACCAGTTAGAAACTTTGCTAGTATAGCAAGTGCTGTGGTGGAGCTGATATTCTAGTTTGGATTTGGTATCATGTCTCGTGGCTTTGAGCTGACTGGAATATAGGCAGGGCAAGTTCACATTGGCCTATAAATTGCTACATAGATGTATCCCTAATGGAAATGTATAGGCTGGGTAAGAAACTTGCACTTTGAATTGTTTGTTACCTTGGTCCACTGAATAAGAAGAATATTTCTTCTTTGCTCCATGAAGCATGCTTCTTTTCTCTTTTTACAATAAATTTAATTCTATGAAATTACTTTTATACCCACCTTGCTTTCCAGATGCTGACAATTCCATGTACCAGATAAAAACCCAAAGCTGCTGCTTCACCTATTGTAATTTTAATTACTTTTTTAATAGAGAAAGGGACTAGATTGTGGAGACCTGTAGCCTGTAGCATTTCTCTTGTTGAAGATGTTTGTGGAGAACTTCGTCCTGTGAAATCAACTCCATGCTGGAGCAGGGGAAGAACTTCTCCTGAGCAGTGGCAGGAGCAATGTGTGATGAACTTACCATAACCCTCATTACCTATCTCCTTGAGCTGCTGCAGGGAAAGAAATAGAGCTTGGGAAGGAAGGAAGTATGAGAGGAAAGTGTTATTAAGATTTATTTTACTTCTCATCATCCTGCTCTGAGTTTTTTAGTTATAAATTCAGTTAATATCCCCAATGCAAGTGTGTTTTGCCCTTGATGGCATTTGGTGAGTGATTTCTCCTGGTTCACAGAATTAACAGAATGACTAGGTTGGAAGGGACCGTCAAGATAATTGAGTCCAACCCATGCCCGAACACTGCAACTAGACCATGGCACAAAATGCCACATCCAGTCTTTTTATAATCACATCAAGAGATGGTGACTCCACCATCTCCCTGGGCAGATCATTCCAGTACTTTATCACTCTTTTTGTGAAAAAACCTTTTCCTAATATCCAACCTGTATTTCCCTTGGTGCAGCTTAAGACTGTGTCCTCTGGTTCTGTCAGCTGCTGCCTGGAGAGAGGCCAACCCCCACCTGACCACAGCCACCTTTCAGGAGGTTGTAGAGAGTGATGAGGTCATCCCTGAGTCTCCTTTTCTCCAGGCTGAACAACCCCAGCTCCCTCAGCCATTCCTCACAGGGTTTGTGTTCCAAGCCCCTCTCCAGCTTTGTTGTCTCCTCTGGATGCTCAAGCATCTCAATGTCCTTCCTAAACTGAGGGGCCAGGACTGGACACAGCACTCAAGGTGTGACCTCACCAGTGCTGAGTACAGGGGAAGAATGAACTCCCTGCTCCTGCTGGCCACACTATTCCTGACACAGGCCAGGATGCCACTGGCTTTCTTGGCCACCAGGGCACACTGCTGGCTCATGTTCAGCCAGCTGCCAATCAGAACCCCCAGGTCCCTTTCTGCCTGGGCACTGTCCAGCCACAGCAACCCCAGCCTACAGCACTGCAGGGGGTTATTGTGGCCAAAATGCAGGACTCAGCACTTGGACTTATTAAACTTCATCTTATTGGACTCTGCCCATCCATCCAACCATTCCCTCTGCAGAGCCCTCCTACCCTCCAACAGATCAACACACACTCCCAGCTTGGTGTCATCCGCAAATTTACTGATGAAAGACTCAATCCCCTTATCCATGTCATCAATAAAAATATTGAACAGGACTGGCCCCAGCACAGACCCCTGAGGGACACCACTGGTGATGATCCCCAGCTGCATGCAGCACTGCTCACCAGCACTCTCTGGGCCCAGCCATCCATCCAGTTCCTAACCCAGCACAGAGTGCTCCTGTCCAAGCCATGGGCTGCCAGCTTTTCCAGGAGTGTGCTGTGGGAGACAGTGCCAAAGGCCTTGCTGAAGTCCAGGTACACAACATCATAAAAAGAATCTAGGTTGGTCACACATGACCTGCCCCTCCTAAACCCACACTGGCTAGGTGTGATCCCCTGGCCATCCTCTAAGTGCTGTGTGATGACACTCAGTATAAATTATTCCATTACCTTACTGGGTACTGAGGTCAGCCTAACTGGCCTAGGGTTACCAGGATCTTCCTTCCCACCCTTTTTGTGAATGTCTATTGCTTTCTGTCCCCTGTCCGGTTGTAAAAGGGATGGATGGAGTGGCTTTTTCTAGGATCAACCCACTACAACTGCCAAGTAGAGATCCATGCGACAGAGTAACTGGAAAAGACTAAAACCCTTCACAGCTACTCATGCGTGTGTGCATCTATTACACTCATTATTAAGGTGTCCAAAGCATTCGCTAAACATTAAAGAAAACTTATCCCTTTTTCACTGAGGTATTTGGGAATGGTTGCCAATATGAACTCATTAGTTTACAACCAGATATTCGTTACTTGAAATTTTATTGTCTTTTCCTGTTCCTGAAGGGATGGATGTTGTCATGTCTGCTGGCAAAAGTTGACTTTTAATAGTAGTAACTAGTACTACTTTTAACAGAGATTAGAAAACAAATAAACCCCATGTTGGAGAACTGAAATATTACAGTTTATGACTTATACATCCTCTTGAAGGACCTTTGCCTACTATAGCAAAAACCATATTGTAAAACCTGCAGAGGAGACCAGCACACCCTGAATGGGGCCCTGACAGAGGCCCTACCCTGCTCGCTGATGCAGATTGATAAAGTCACAGCCAGGGCTGCGGGAGAAGAATAAATGTGCAGAGCAGGAGCTGAACCCCTCGGGAGTGCAGAGCTCACCCCGGGGCTGTCACTGCCAGCCCCGCCAGCCCTCACAACAAAGGGAGGGGAGAGGCTCTGGCTGTGGGGAACGGGAACGGGACCAGGACCAGGACCAGAACCAGGACGAGGCCCAGGCCCTGCTGAGAGGCCCTGACCGCCCGTGCTGCGCTGTGCCAGCAGCTCGGCTCTGGGGCCCCTCCACCCGGAGAAGGACACCCCCACCAAGGACTCAGGGCTGCCATGGCCTGTCAGAGCCCCCAGAGGGTGCCCAGGCCCGCACCAGGGCCCTGCAGCGTGATGGAGCAGACCCGCAGCGCTGCGAGGGACAGTGTCCAGCTGGGCCCTGCAAGGGAGGCCCTGGGCCTTCCCCTGCCCAAAACGTGTATTCAGCCCTGCATTCTCTAGTTTTGGGTGTGGTGGCATCACACGGTAGAGGTGCAGTGGCAGGGGACTCTTATCACCAAGAAGGGAGCAATGAGACGTCGCTGGGACCCTTGGAAGGGTGATACATATCTACCCCTGTCACTGTCTCCCTGTCCTCCCACCCCCTACGCACACTTATTTTTCTATTTTCTTTCACTCTTTTGCTCTTTCTCTCTTTTGCTCTTTCTCTCTCTTTACCTCTTCTATTATTAAATAAAATATATCAATTTTTTGGCACCTTGTCTGGTTTTAATCATGTCTTTTGGGGATATTTTGAACTGTTCTGGGTTTGATCCCCTTTACTCACAGTGAATTAGTTTCTTCTACTCCTCTGTCTTTAAATCAGATTGTAACACCCCGAACCAGAGAGCACAGAGGGTCACTGCAGGTCTTTTTAGAAATTAGAGAGTGAAGATAACACCAACATCATGCATAGTTGAAGGATTATGGTAATGAAGACCAGATTCTGGACTGAGGGAAGACCTTACAGTAAATATATTCAGCGTGTATGCAAAACCATTTTGACACCCTGCTAAAAATTATTTTCATGCCTCTCTCTTCCACTTTATGGGAGAATATATTTGCATTCAATTTATGGAATGATATTACACTGATTCTGATTTGAAAAAAAAAAGAAAATTGAATATGTTACAATGCCATTAAATATTGAGCATTTTCTAGTCTCACTGGGGAATAGATTCCTGGGTAATATTCTGCAAATATTGACATATCTCCTTTTGCTTGGTGCTTGCCCTTGAAACTAATCTGTTCGTCCTTACTTAATTGTGTAAGATCCCCATTATTAACCATGTTCCTCATATGGTCTAAATTCACTGCTACAAAAATAGTGACTCTGAGACACACTTAGCCTTTCCATAAGAAAATCATCACATATGAAAGTACAGCAGACTACTACAAATAAGCACTTTCATAAGTCAAATTTTATTTTTCCCCAACAGAATTAAATAGCAGTAGTTTGCTTTCAGATAATCACACTGAATATTGCACTGAAATAAGTGTAGAATAACAAGAAAAATATATTTTGCACCAGCAGTTTCCTGCATTAACAAAAGTAATGTATCTCGTATTTAGCAGTCAAGTCTGGTTTGACGAACAAGGAAGCAAAAGCATAAAGAAATACCTTAAGCAGATTATCTTCCAAACACAGTCAGAATGCTGGTACCCAGCCAAAATGGTCTTTTCAAACACCTCAGAGGTGACAGTTCGGGCTGAACTTCTCAGCCAAGGCCACTTTGTGGTATGTGTTGGATTTGCAGTTTGTTTTCATCACTGCCTTTGAGAGAGGCTGAGACCTTGCAACTACTGCTAAAAGTGATTCACCGCAGTGCCCCTGCTAGCAATTTATAAAGCTAGAGGGTTTGCTCTTGAAACTATAACTTCTGATTAAAGTGATTTTCTGTCTTGTTTTTGTGCTGGTTAGATAATTTTCTGTCTTTGCTGGTGTGTGTCATCATTGTCTCTCCAGGTGTAAAATACTATAGACAAAATGTTAAAACTTTCTTCTTTTGAAAAGTTATTTATCCTTTCCCCTTTTTTACCAGCCTCCTCTTTATCATTCAGCATTTACTTCTTGCCCGTGTTTGTTAAGCTTCTTCTCACGTTCTTATAGGCCCTCCTTGAGTACCTTTGGGTAGAAAAGGTAGTGTGAAGCAGAGGGTTTAGATATACTTACTGATAGTGAAATGATGAGAGAAGCCAAAAGGGAGGGAAAACTCAAGGAGGTGGAAGAGAGGAAAGAAAGAAATATTTCTCCAAAGGAAAATTCAAAGCATGTATCTAACAAGCACGGACTGTGCTAGATGACAAGCCCAGAGAAATACTGTCTTTTCCCTAGTTAAACCTTTTTTTTGCACAACAGTGAAACTGATTGTCACCTTATAATAAGTTTTACTTTTTTGAAAACTAATTTAATTCTGAGATTCCTGCTCAAGCTGGGCCAACCTAATTTTAATGCATTGCAATGGAGAATAATGCTTTTTTTCTTTTGTCAGAAAGAAAATGAATGAATGAAATAATGGAAGAATGACTGAGGTACTGGGCTGCTTCCCAGGGACCTCACACATCCACATCTTGGCTACACTCTGTGCCTCTTCTCTATGAGAATACACATCTATTGTATTAATAGAAAAGGCTGACCTACAGCTAACAATAAATTACACTAAATTTTGTGCTTCAAATTGATCACTGTCTGCAGAATGTAATGTTGTAATGCCTGAAATACAGACTTTATGAATTCATGACGGTGCTTGGTTAGGTATATTCTCAGTAGTGTGGGCTGTGGTTAGTGCTCTCTGGAAGAAGAGTTCTGAATAGTAAAAGCTGCTTTTTTATCACAGGGGAACTATTTTACGTGAATCTGGCTTATGATAATAGTAAAAATCAGATCTCCAAGGGATATCTCTAAAAGAGAAAATAATCTGATGCTTAAAAGAATTTAAATCTCTACTGAGAATAAAAAAAAATTCTTGTGCTCTCTCCCCTTATTTTCTTGTTGTGTATTTTTGGGTTGTCTGAGGTCTACAATTGTGATTGTTATGATCTTGTTAGTCATCATGTTTCTCTGTTTATGTTTTATGTTACAGTTGATAAGACGCTGAACAATTTCTAAGAGATCAAAGTGCTTACCATAATGAGAAAAACGTACATAACAATAGTTGTATGGCAAGGGTAAGGATTGCCTGAAGCAGAACAAATTTCTACAAATTGCCTGACAAAGTAAGAATAATATAGCACTACAATCATAAGAATAATATTGCTTAATAAATCACTGGTATTATACATTTTACAGTGAAACTTGCCATTTTATAAATTACTAAACACATTTTCTTCTTGATTAGCTATTTCATGTTCAGAAAACCTCTTCCTTGAAACTCATTTGAAAGAAAGATCTCAATTTTATTTTAGCACTGAAGATTATTAGAGTAGCAGTGGCAGACCAATACCAGATTTTTACTTTGTTTAGCAATAAAATGTAGTCTCAAGCTCATACTTCTGCCCAACAAGCACACGAAAGCTTGGCTGTGCTTTGGGAAGTGAACACTGATGGTCTTGTACCTTATTGTGGTATTGAACTGTGGTATTATACTGTGATATTACCTGTGAGACTCCAGTTTCATCACTGTAGCAGGTAAGGAATTAATTTCATAAGAAGCCTCCTGACTACTTGAGTATCCTTAAGTCTATCCTTAAGTCCCCCAGGAACTTCACCGTCACCCTTACCACTGATTCCCTGGATGTGTAATGTAAGATTTTGTGTAGTGTGGGCCTAGGAAGGAAGGATAAGAATAAGTATTTCCTTAAAATCTATTTATTTTCTTCCCATTTCTTTCCTTGTTGCTTCCCACGGCATGTATAAAATCAAATCAAATGTTTGCCTTGGTTTTTCAAGAAGAAAAGAAAGTAAGGCTAAATTTGCCAAATCCTGTAGCTTTTACTTAGATGTTGCTCACTTCAGCTTTTGTTGTGTTTTGTCTGGGTGAGAACTACAAAATTAGCTAGTATGGATTTATTGATATAACATGTGTTAACATCTACAGAATCTGAAATCCAAGTTCTTACTCCATACAATATTGCACAATAGATGGCAGGTTAAGCTTATATCATGATCAGAAATAATTTATCTTTGAAAGAACTAATGTGGAGATTTCATGGCTAGAAAAACAGAATAACCCTTCTTCATGGCTTTATGACCTCAAACCTTTAACAAGCCTTAGGAGAAATGTGATGATTTCTTGGGCCTGAAGTGTATTTGCTCATTGCAATCTGTCTCTCTTCCTTACTGTCAATTATTTGAGTGTATTTTTCTACAATATGTTTATTAGACTCTGAATCAGAAGAGTGAAGTTGCTATCCATTCAGTAACTTCAAAAGAGATACTGGATACCTGTCTTTACATAGCTGTTATTCACAGATATTTCTTGTCCCTAGCTGTCAAAACGATTAAGTAGTACTTCAGTTATATGCCATCAGCTTGAAAGACATGTTACATAGTTTATGGTGGTTTTGTGTTTTCTGGCACACTATTTTTAACTTCTTTCCTCCCTTAAAAACCAAAGCAAAACCAAAAAAAATCACCCACCTTTGGATATTTTTTAATTTTTGAAGTAACTTGTAGAAGTCTGAGTATAAGGCCTCACAACCCATGAACTCCAGGGTGGGATTTTTAAAAAATAGGTTTTTTTAGTTGACTTCAGCAGCAGCCACAGAGTTAAACTCATGCCAAGTGGTTACATTCTTATACAAGACCTGGCAGCTGATTTTTTCTGCTGCTGTTTTCACCAGGTTTCTTCGTTTTTCTGTTTATATACCACTATTAATAACTTACAGATTAATGATATTTATGTATTTTTTTAGGATAGGATGGTTTTGTGGAACACTTTATGGACTAAAATGGATAGATATTATAATTATAGTTTAGATTACTCTTGCAGATTGAAATTTAACAACAGCATGTCACAGATGACACATTCTTAGAAATGTAGCAAACCTTGTTATAATGAATCAGTTACATGTAATCATTGTCCCTATTTGTTGTAATGTGTTCATTTCATTACCCCAGGGTTGCAACAGCTCTTTACCAAATTGTCTTAGCTGCTGTCTGTAACTTTATTGCTTCTCTGCCTTATCATATCAAGTTATAAGCAAGGTTCTTGGCTGAAGTTCTGCAATTTCAAAGATTGTTCAGCACTTGATAAGGTCCTTGTCTTTGCAAAGGTGTGGTCTAAATACATTTGACACAAAGAGTATGTTTGTACTTATGTCCATGGAGTAGAAAGGTAATTTCCTGAAGTTTTGCAGTTCAGAGGCACAGCACCTGATGCCAGAAAATAATGCATTTTAAGTAATCTGAGGACATTAGGGTACTGTTTTCTTGCTTCTGGCACACTGTGCTTTTAAAAACATTGTATTCCTATGTTCAATTATTTCTTAGTTATATCCTATCTGCAAGCCTTGCTAGCAAAAATTTTACTTAAATTGTATGGATTTGTAATGTCTGTTGTCCTTCTTTCTGTGAACTGGAGTTCACTAAGCTGAGCTGTGTTAAAACAGGCCCTGCTATGCAGGTTTTCAGTAAGAGGGTTTTTGAAATGCCCTTGTGGCTCATTTATGTAATAACAAGGGAGACATGTCCTGACCTATCAATCTCACTTTGAAAGAGCTGTTCAAAACATTGTGTATTGTGCACACAGAAAACAACAGAAAAGAATGTTTATTATTGCAACAACTTTAAGTCTGATTAAAAAAATTCTTGAAGACTTCAAGCGGGAGCCTAAATAAAGCTCTTTGTTTAAAATACCTCACAACACCCTTATACCTGACAGTTCATATAACATCTATTAAATACATTTTTCTTTTTAAATACATTTTTTTCTTTTTTTTTTTTTTCTTTTTTTTTTTTTTGAGGGTTAGGATTTTTTTCCCTCACTTCTTCCTTGGTAAATTGTTTGGTTAATAGCAAGTTGGACTCTGGCCAGGTACTCATAACTCAACATATTACTTCTGTTTCTCCCTGAAATATATATTAAAGCAATCTAGATTTTAAAGAATTTTTTTTTTTTTTTTTTTTTTTTTTTTTACTGCACAAGAGTCTGTTTATCAACACTGAGTCAAGATAAACATGCAGTAAAGAAACTAAAAATATTGCAACACATTGTAAATGTAGAGTTCAAGTCTCCAATAACACTAGGATTATACCAGCCACATTTTGATGGCAGATGGATTAATCATCTGATGGTTTTCTCTAGGTTTACTTTTGATGTCTTGATGGAAACTGGCTAATGAGTGTCATCTAATTTTAGAGTCAAGTTCACAGTTGCAACAGAGCAAAGAGATTCCAGTTTGGACCAGAAACTGAAGACTACATCTATACCTTAAACACTGTCAATATAGCTGTGCTGATCAGGGATGCAGTAAGGTGCAATTATAACTCAAACTGCTATCAACAAAAGCCCAGAAGAAACAGTTATATCAGCAGTATCAGTTAAAATTTTTCACCATGGAAGAAGAGGATCTACAACTGGAAAATTTTACACCCATTAAGTATGTTGTGGTTTTCATCCTAGTGTCATTTGTCTGAGAACCCGTTGGTATCACTGTGGTTAAGCAGCTGAACAAAGGAAAACTTTCAGGGTCTTCTTTAGTTTATGGTTGTGAGTAAGGAATATGGGATGGCTGATGACGACTGTGTCAATTGTACCTTTGTGTATCTGCATTGCTACTGAACACTCAAGTTTACAGAAAAGCAGACCAAAAAACCTAGCGGGTTCAGGGGAAAGCTAAGACATGAAGAAAAAGCAACAACAGGCATTGTTTACCTTAAAAATGCCACTTTTGTTCACTTAGTGGAACTGATGGAGTTCATGCATTATATTGCAGTTTATCATGTCTCCATCATTTCAAAGAACACACTCAAAGACTATTGTGCTCCAGTTTTGCCTCTGCACTATAAGGAAGTATTATTATTGCATTATTGTAACCTGAGCTGGTGCTACTGGCATAGTTAAAATAGACAAAAGTACTGTGTCAGGCCTTAATTAAAAAGTCATAATTATTGTTTTAAGATTTATACCAAAAATGTGCCAAGTTTATTCTATTCAGAAGGAGCCGAATTCCAAAAACAATATAGATTTCAGGATAAACTCCCAAAAAATAACTGAACAGAACTGATTGAGCCTATAATATATGTGTGTTGTAAAATAAGAATACAGCACAACTAGAGTACCAAAAGTGGTACAACAGACATAAAACAATGTTCTTTCTCTGCATTCTTCCCCATGTTCCTTACCAGTTAATATTTTACCTCAGTGCAACTGCCTTTGAGAAACAGTTAATTTTGGAATACACTTGAGTAGGTCTAGATAGCAGGTGCTGCCATGCCCCTGCAGGCTCCAGCAAAAAGCCATTGTCCCCTGTGTGTTAGAAGTCTGAGGGGCTGTTCAAAGCTTTTTTCCTCTGGATACAGCAAGGTCCTTAAAGAGCATGGATGGCATTTTGAGCTGTCATTAGTGAGCTCTTCACATTGATGAATGGATGACTTTGAACACTCACTGTGAAGGGAACATTGAATTTGAGGTGACTCTGACCTAGTGTGTGATGAGGCTTAGGGCTTCTGCTGTTGGAGGAGATCAGAGCCACAAGGAAATGAGGAAGCTACATACTCACTCAGACGAAAAACTGGCATCCAACCAGTACTCTGTCCTCATATTCTTAGTCGTCTTCCACAAGCGTGTGCTCTCTTATTTATAAAATACATGAGTTGAAATCAATTTATGTTGTTACATTATTAGTTATTATTGAGCTTTCAAAATTACTTGTATTTGCGAAATCCCTACATTTTCAGCTTATCATTCTCCAGCAGAAGTCTCAAATAGCAACATACAAAATCGTGTTATATTTGTCAGCAGGAAGCCAGAGACTTGGTTAGGCTTTTGTGTTTGAGATGTGGAAAAGGGAGAGAAAGAGAGTTCAGGAGGATAATGTCTGGAGTAGCAGATAGTTTTTGGCTCTCACACCTGCAAACTTTCATGTCGTTTATAACCATGTGGCAGGCTGCCTACAAACTGGAGAAGACAATCCCTGCAGTTTGATATAGAATTCCCAAAGCTTTTCTTCACCACAGCCTGTTAGACAGCACTGATACCACTGAAGTCAACATGACTTAGCAGTAAAGGACTGCACAGACAGATATTTAAGCCTATTTTAACGCTGAAGGTAAATGAGGCTTGGGGAGATAGTCTGCCATATATTAAGCTCTTGAGTTGATTTATCAAGTTTCATGGGGATTTTTCTGTTAGTGTCCTGATGATTCTGATTATGTAAAGATTTTCCCTTATCAAAGGGAAAGATTGGCAGTACTGAAAACACTTTCACTTTATAGTTATGATTTTAAAATATTTTTCTCATGAATTCAGCAAAACCCATTATATCAATGGAAATTATAGCAAAACTTGCTGAGACATAAGATTTATTTTTAACTTAAGATTTTTGTCAAGGAAGTGTTTAATCCGGTGCAGAGGAACACACTGTAATCTTAGTGGTACAGAAGATTTTAAGACAGAAGTAACTGAAACAAAGGGAAAAAAGACATTAGCTTTGCCAGGTGAGCATAAATTGTTTACTTAAATGGATGTTTTTGTATCTGGAGTATTACAAAATGAAGTAAATTGAAAGGAATTTAGTTAATTTTATAATTAAGAATCGGCATCTAGCTTCAGTAGAAAACAGACATATAGTTTTATTTTAAAATACTGCAAGTATTGAGGTAAGCATTCTAAGTAAAATTCCAGAAAAAAAAACCCTTGAATATTTGCAGCATCAACAAGAAAAGAAAGTATAACCCTTAGCAAACACTGAAATTACTGTGGTTTCTATCAAATTAGAAGAGAAAAATATTTCATCTAACATAACTTACTAGAAATTTGTTCTGGAATATTTGCATGTTAAGTTCATTCTTCTTCTGAGTCTATGGTTTAACCCTTTCTTTACCCCTCTATTTCTCCAAATACACCATTGCTGTATTTGCAGTGTTCAGAAAAAGCTATCTACAGCTAGAGCATATTGACTTTGTCTTTTGCTACCTTGAATGCAAATGCTAATGCCATTTTGATTGTCATTTTAAAACAATAATAATCCTTATATTTTAGAATGAAAAGTGATTGTTTTCTAAGAAGCTAACCCTCAGTACTTGATTATTTACTAGAATAACTTTTATAAACTTTCTATTTTATAGAATAAAGATGG
Source organism: Sturnus vulgaris (assembly GCF_052056855.1). Classification (NCBI taxonomy): domain Eukaryota; kingdom Metazoa; phylum Chordata; class Aves; order Passeriformes; family Sturnidae; genus Sturnus; species Sturnus vulgaris. The sequence goes on from NC_142283.1 coordinate 44,815,463, forward strand.
ATAGTAGTAGTAGTAGTAATAGTAGTAGTAGTAGTAGTAGTAGTAGTAGTAGTAGTAGTAGTAGTAGTAGTGGTAGTAGCAGCACTTTGGAAAGAAAGCCAGGCACATTTTGAACTTTTATCCTTAATTTGGTATGGATACAAAATACATTAGTTGACAGCAAAACAATTGTGATCTAAATGAGACACTAATTTGGAGTCTTAAAAATATGTCTTTTAATTAGATCTGTTTTCCTAACTTATATATCTATACTTTAGAATCAGGAAAAAGTTGTAAGTGAAATAAAGTCTGTGTCTTACTTTCCAATCACAGACTAGTTTTTTATTGAGGACTGCAGCTTGTAAATTGTCATAAGAATGAGCTGTAATGAAAAAAATTTGGAGCATAGATGTCATAGATGTAAATTTATGAACTGTCTTAGCACGAGGCAATAATAGGCTCACAACAAATCCCTGTATATTGCAATTTCCTCCAGGGAGCCTCTCCTACAATCATCAAAAAGCCCTTTCAGGTTGGGTGGACAGGAATACCGTGCTAATACTTTAATTCTACTGTGAAGTAAATCACTGTTAGACCAGACACAGAGTCTAGCAGGTTGTCACCATGTGGCAGCTGAACCAACAAAGATGAGAATGACACAGATAAGAGGTTTAGGCTCCTGAAAGGTCATAAAGTGTTCTGGGGTGGGAACTTTACACCATACTTCATGTAGACTTGGAGTAAAACTAAGTCAGTGGTCCTGATATTGACATCAAGTGAAACCATGTTTGTACTGAAAAGTATCCCAGCATACCCCCTACAATTAAACCTGCTAGAACTGTCATGGTTTATTGCCCCACCTGTTGGATTCAACTATTGCTTTTGAGACTATGGCATTTGCAGTTAAAGGCTGGCAGGCTGCAAAGGGATTAGGAAGCAGACACACAAAAACCACACCCTTCCATCCCCTATCCCCCACTTTAGCATTTAGTACCTTTCCACCAAGAACTGGAAACCAATACAAGTGGTCTGCCAAAACAGGACTTGACCTACATATCCAATGGCACTCCAGAGGCCAGAGGCTGAGTTTTGTCACTGCTGATTGATCCCATATAATTAGGGCAGATCACAATGCAACAGGGTCATAAAATATGCTGTTGTGGATTCTTCACATACATACAAAATATATAAATAGGGGAAATAGGACTGGTATTTTCTGTGCTGGAAATATTCTGGTCTTTTAAAGTGCAACATCTCTGACTAAAAATTGATTGTTAGAACCATGTCCTCCTAAACGTATATAAATCTTGGCATATATTGTCTATAGACTTGCTTCACATGCCAAAAATGAGAATCTGTTCTTTAAAAAAGAAAAAAACAAAACAAAACACAATAGAAATGTGCCTAATTTCCTGCTATGTTCTTTTAAAACAGGCCAAACAAAATTATGAATAAAGCAGCCTGAGAAACCCAGTTTTAAATAGGCATGAATGTTGAAATTCAGAAAGGAGATGGTTCTTAAGTTGTCTTTTTTACTTTGGCCTTTCTGGTGCAGCTGATTAGGCTGAACTCTTAACATAGGTAAGAACAGTGGTAAGGCAAGAACATAAGTCAAGATGATGTGAAATAGCTTCTGTCAGAGAGTTAGCTGTGTGTCACTGAGACAATAAAACCCTACTAATTTTAATCTCTTCGCATAGAGTACTCTTAGGATATAATATTTTGTAGTTTTTTTGTGATCTTTTTCCTTTCTCTTCTTTCTGGCAAAGTGGCATTTCCAGAACAAATATCTTGCTCATAAACCTGTTCTCAAGAATCCCTTAAATCTAATGCTATTTAGACCTTGAACTGGCACAAGGTGTTGTCTTTTCCTACAGTCTGAGTGAGGACAGTATAATACAGTGAAAATGAAATAGACCTGTTCATGTTTTTAAGGTATGTTTTTAACCCCAGTTCTGTTCAAAAGTAACCCCTTCTTTCTCTAAGAATACACCTACAGAGATATTGCTGCAAAAATACTTGTGAAGAAGAGAAATACTGGAGAAATTATGCAACTTTTCCACTTCTGTATTGTATTTCACAAACTTCTCTATTGCCTTGGGTAATATTGTGATAGCTCTACTGGGAAAAATGATAACTGTACCTGGTCTCCTGCATTCTCTCCACATACGTCTGTGGTTATGTTGTACCACCAATATGAAGTGTAGGAAGGGAAATTTCCCAAAGGAATTCGTCAGAGAGGATATGTTGGAGCTGGGGACAAAGGCAAAGAAAATGAAAAACCTGATCCTATTTCAACACAGTCATAAGTCTGATCAACATTGCAGATAAATTGTAACCTTTTCTGTCATGAAAGAATGTATTGTATGGAGCATAATATGCCCAGGGTTTGTTTTCACCTTGTTTTGTTTTGTTTTGTTGGTGTTTTTTTCAGTCCAGTTTGCTGATGAAGGGCATGTTGAGGGTGATGGCTGGAGTAATGAAATGGAAGGTCAGGGTCACAATTCTCTTACGTTGCTGTCTCTCTTGAAGAAATTCTCAGTTTGTCTATTGTTGACAGATCTCTAATGTGTTACAGAACAATAAATGCTATGTACTAAGAGTCTTAGTTAGTGGGAGTGACCTGTACAGTTCCAATTATGATTGATACCTCTCCACTTCCTTTATCCTTATTTTAAAGTCCCCTGGACACAGATTGACTAAAGGTAAGGACCCATATGAATTTTTGAAATATTTATGGAATTTTGAAAGAACCTTAACATGTACCATTTAAAACAAAAGAAATTCTTGGCCGTCAGTATTTTCTTTTCCTTTCTTTACATCACAAAATCTTTCTTACATCAGGAATATCTGCTTAATAATCAACAATTGATGCTGTGAATTAAAGAATAAATATGCCACTGGATAAAATAAAACAACAACAACAGAAAATAAATTAGATCTGTATGATTTTAACTGTTCTTTAATCTGCTTCTGGGCAACAAAAGTGATTTGTGTCAGCCTTTATTGCATTAAACTTTAATTTTCTTCCACAAGAACAGGATTATATAAAGGAGTATTGGATTGCACTCAGCATGGATTAGCTGAGTGGTGTCTTTGCTGCCAAGGACCAAATGGATTTCCTTCCTTTTGTGATTTATATTTTTATTGCTGTTTTTCCCCCTCCTTCTAATTCCCATTACCCGTCTGTTTGCCAGAACCGAGATACCCTCAAGAGGAGCAGAAAGGCAGTCAGAGTTATTGGCTTATTGCATATATTTATGTTCCAAGGATTTTTACTAGCCAATGCCAAAGGAATAAGCTAACCCTCAGCCATAGAAGCTGATTGCTAATTTAAAACTAAAAAATTAAAAGCTCATTCATTGTAAAAGGGACATAGTTTTTATTTTTTAATTTATATATATATATATATATATACACATACATTGAAAAATACCTATTTATGAATAAGGATTTTAACTAGTCTTGATCAAAATTTATGAAGTTTTGTCTAATGGAGATAGATCAGCAAAGGTTTTTTTGACATATACAATTTTTAACAGTGAAAACAGATTCTGGCAGTGTGACTGGAAGAGGTAAAAGATTCACTTGGTGTAGAGTCAGGAAACATACAAAATCTGAAGGGATAAAAAGTAGAAAATAAAATATAGATTCTTACTTTCAGACAACGTTATAAATTGCAGTTTGTACTTTGCAGCTCCTTTTAGAAATGATTAATAATTTTTCAGTCTTGAAATTTTAACTTGAAAGAAGATGCCTGGAGGTAGATGAAACAGGTATTTAAGAAAAAGGTATTTAAACTATTAAGTTACAGAGGATGGGTTTGTAGGCAGTAAAGGGTGGCAGCCCAAGTGGCTAGCAATACTCTCTCTTGGGCAGATTCAGCCACACCAAAGGAATTTCAAGTACAATAAAAAATTATATAATATATATAATATACCAATTATATAATATATATAATATACCAAAGCATACAAAAGCTATTGTTAAAAAGTATAAGTGAAAAGTCTGATTCTTCACTATAGGGGTGAAGAAGTAGCTGTCGTTACACCACCAGAATAATTATTAACAATAAATTCCAGAGCACATTTTCTATGGATCTGTCATTAAAATATTTAGTGAGTGACAGTCCAGAAGACTGAAATTGAGATGTGTAACTGCCGAAGCCTGAGCCACCCTTGGATCCTGTGCTTAAATGCTTTTTTGTGTCAATGCAGATCCATTGTATAGTCCAGAACTCAATACATAGTCAAACCTGGCCCAACTGTTTAGTTGTCTTTTGTGAGGTAAACCTGACCTTTTCTTAAATTTAAATATAAAAGAAGCACATTAAAAATTTCAGTTGATTTCTCACTTGGCAATACAGCCTGCTGAATCTGAGCAAAGGATACTTCCACACTATTTCATATCAGAACTGGAGCCTGTTGTTATTCTTCAAATTAAACACAAGGAGTCTTTGTTCGTGTCATTTAGTCAGGGACTTAGTTCATTTTCATGGTACACAAAAAAAAAAAAAACAAACCAAAAAAAACAAAAAGAGGGGAGGTATTATTATATTATCAAAATGAATATTCATGTTTGTTGCTATGTTATTTTCTGAAACTGTTAAATTAAATTGCTGACCATTGTTTCCCTCTTGCTTTATTTTGGTAACTGTTAGACGTCTGAGAAGTAGCTTTCAATTAATTGTAAATGGAACCTTTAAGTCATCATGAATTTTTTCAAGCAGGCATTTACTGCCTTCAGACTACTGACAGAGACACTAAATCCAAAATGATATTTCCTACTGCTCCTACCACATCAAAAAGATATACAGGGAGACTCCCTATGGTGGTTTTAAGACTTAGTATTTGCCTGCCTGTTGTGTTTTAACCCCAATTGGCAATGAAGTACCATGCAGCTGCTCACTCATTACCCCGTGCCCCTTTCTAGTGGGATGGGGAAGAGAATCAGGGAAAGAAATGCTCTTAGTTTTAGAGAAGAACAATTTAATAACTGAAATAAAGTAAAATATTATGGTATTATACCAATAATAGTAATAATAATAATAATAACAATAACAAAATAAGAGAGAGAAAGTTACCAAGAGATGCCCAATGCAACTGCTCAGCAGCCACTAAATGATGACCAACATGTCCCCCAGCAGAAACTGGTACCTCCTGGCGAATTCCCTGCAGTTTTTATACTGGGCATGACATTCCATGCTATGGAATATCCCTTTGGCCAGTTTTGGTCAGCTGTCCTGGTAGTGCTCCCTCCTGGCTCTTTGTGCACCTGCTGGCTGGCAGAGCATGGGAAGCTGAAAAGTCCTTGCCTTAAGGTAGGCACTACTGAGCAACTACTAAAATATTAGTGTGTTATTAACATTATTCTCATGCTTAATCCAAAACACAACTTTGTACCAGATAATAAAAGAAAATTAACTGTGTCAACTGAAGACAGCACAGCACACTGCTATTTCTCTCTTACTTGAAGTAACTATTTGTGAAAGAAAAAATATTGAAATATACAATATTGTCATTGACATCTATTCCTTCCTAATGGAAAAAAACTCTACAAGACTGTAAAAGGTGCTCCCTGCTGACAAGCCCACATACCCCTCCATGTTCCGAACACAGAGAAAAGCAAGTTTACTTTAGTACATTTTTGAAAGTCTAAAGCAGCGCCTCTGCTTCCAGATATCTCTCTGCAAAGTAAAGCACAAAAATATCATCTAACTACTAGACTGCGTGCATCTCATGCAGAAAAACTTGTGCACTTAAAGCTCAGAAAGGACCACCCAATAAATGAAATACTTGCATTTCTCCCTCTTACCTGGCTAAATTAAAGCAAAATTCATTTATATAAGGATGAAAGGGAGTTCCTGGAATATAATTCTGCTATTGTGAGCAGTCACTTCATGTATTGCCTATTATTTTATCATTATGTTACATCTGGAATGTAGTTGGATTTTACTTATGACTTTCTTTGTCCCGGCTACTCTCCCCAGGTTATTTTTTTTTCATGATGCCATGAGACTTTTTGATTTTTTTTTAAGTCTTTCCAGCTTTCCTAGATACAACTTTTATATTTGTCATAGATGGAACAATCATTTTCATGTGTGTCCATGAAACATACCAATTTGATTTAGATTTCATATGGAAAACTACTGGTGTCGGACACACTGTTCACTAGCAGATTTCATATCGTCATACAGTGAATCTCAAACCATTCGGTTTTGAAAGATACTGCTGTAATATTAGTTTCTTCCAGTTTTGCCTGCTTTTCTTTTCTGTTTGATGGCACAGGAATGAAAATCTACCAGAAAAGTTTTTCTTAAGATTTCCTACTTAATCATGCAGATCAAAGAAGTTTGGGCAAAAATGTGATGCTAATGAGAATTAGCCTGCTGTTGCCTGTCTTCATAATATAAAGGAAAAATTTATTTGGGAACTTGTAATGCAAAACAAACAAAAGAGTTAATGAATTATTTTTTCATTTGAGGAAGATTTAACTTTGCTACAATCTGACTGAAATATGGGGGAAAACTCTAGTTGTATCATCCCTCTTCATTAGCCTAATTCAAGTCAAGCCTGTCAGTGGCTGAGTAAATTGGAGGCACACCTAAATCTATAACACCATATAAATCTATTACAAACAAGCCTTTGTATTTCATTCTATCTCTGTGGTCTCCAAATCTGATTTCTGAGGATTTAGGCTATGATTATGTCGTTTAGACAGTGACTGTCAATCACAGCAGGCCACTGTTGAAAATGTTTATATATGGGTTAGCTTTGCATTGCTTTAGGCCTTTGAACTCACTAAATTTCTTGAACAGTTTTTCACACTGCAATGGAGAACTTTCCAGTGACAGGTTGAGAAGACTTTAGGCTGTTACAACACAAGTCTTTTAAAAATAGTAGAAGAAAAACCTCTAGTTTTTAGTCCAACATATCATGAAGCAAAATATGAACAATGGAGTCTTGGTACATATGGATACCGAGCACTTACAAATGGCTCCTTTCCATCAGCCCTATATTGGATACACCCCTGGTGTATGCATACAGTACAGCTGACTTTATGATGGGGGAAATGACTAAATTGTTGTTATCCTATTTTTCTATAAGCATATACAACTATTGTGATGCAGTATGGTGGCTGGTGCTCTGCTTTTCAGACACTAAGAACAATGTAATTTAATTTTTTTTTCCTAATCCAAATAAAAGTTCATGGAAACTTTGGAGGTGATTCAGTACAGGGTCGCAAGAAAGATCCAAAGAACAGAAAAAATACTTTACAGAAATAAATTTAGAAAAAAAAAGTATATGTTTTAATTCATCAGAATGAAAATTAAAAGCTAATTTAATACTACTTTGTAATTATTTACATAGGAAAAATATACGGTAATGCCTCTCACTTCTTTTACACAGTGGCCATAATGAATCCAATAAACTAAAGAAAAAAAGCTAAACAAAACCATACTGGATATGAGGAGCAAATTTTCAAGAGTTTAATGGTCTTCGAAATAAAAACCCAAGCATTCTTCCAGGATTCTTTCTGGTCTGAAATTAAGAGAACATTCTGAAAGAAATATTTCAGTAACTCAATCATAAATTACTTAACTTGAAGGAGGTAATACTGGCTAAAAAGGTCTCACATAGCTTAAAAATTATATATACATATATAGTCAATTATATATAAAACTGTTTGAGTTAATTCAACTATTTAATATTTTGAAATTTCTAGAATCTTTGTTATCCCGAGTGCTTTTCTTCTGTCCTAGCACATGTAGAAATCTGACTTGGTCAACTGGACTTGTGCCACTGTACATTCATATACAGCTGAAGCAAAAATAAATTAAAACCTCGAAAAGAAGTGCTTTTTCTCTGATGCTATTTCCAATTTTTGTTTCAATTTTGTCTCCCTGGAAGACCTGCATCCTAGTGCAAATGTGGTAGCTGTTCTTTCACAGCACTAACACCACACACACAGCACCCACACCGCAGCACCAAGAGCTGACTAGGCAGGTCAGCAAATGAGAAAGGGAATAGAAATTAACTCCTTTTCTGAGCTCATTTTTCAGGCATCTTGATTTGTCTCAGTACAGATTTTGCTCATATCAGAGGCTTTGTCTCCATATTCTTTCTTGAAATCTATTGTTGGCTGCAAAACATGCACAGGTGATTGTGGAAAGGATATCTGGTTAGGTATCAGTCTACTGTATTTGTCATTTCTGTAGGTTTATATTTTTGGATATTCAAAATGTATCATATATAATGTACATGAATCATGTATACGTATGTAATATGCATAAATCAAGGCTGTTGATAATTTAAATCAGCTCTGCAGAAGACCTGGGTGCCGTTCTTATTTCACATAAAAACCTGGTCAAGATTTCTCTACCCATTCTTTATGACAAGTATGAAAATATTAGATGTCCCTGTGGCAAGTAATTTCCTAAAACAAGTCTAGAATTTACTTGTATTTGCTCTCGGAGTTAATCCAGTCTCCAGTATTTCTCTTTGTAAAGCAGTAAAAGAGGTTTTGGTGTATTTTTGTGATATTATGGTGTAGAGGTATATACAATCGCAAGCTCCTTTGACTGAAGCATTTAAACTTCACCTTAAAAATGGGATGAAATGGAACTGAAAATTTGATTGTATTTCCAGTGCTAGGAACAGAGGCTTGCTTGGTAAATTTAAGCTAATTTTGAAACTGAGCATTCTAATATGTGCCATAAAGTTCAGTTTCTGAAAGGATTTGGGGGAAAAAAGGCCAGAATTAGAAAAAAACCTTGCCATCTACAGATCCCTTAATGCTATTGGTTTGTTAGAAAGGGTACAGAAAGAAAACTTTCTAAAATATACCAAAAACCTCAAAATGCATATGCCCTATATGCCTGACTGTACTGTAAATTATAGGGTTTTCTGTTTTGTTTATATCCTTTAAATGAAAAAGCATTTGTTGTCTGTTTTGTTTATCAGTTTTTCCTTGTCAGTCTGCTCTAGGAAAAGACGAAATCATTCAGTCTGTGGCCCAATTTAATTCAGTATCCCCCTGTGAAAGAACCATTTGTTTACCCTGAGAATGAAGAATCAGGTATATGAAGAGATACTGGAATTCTGCCATATGTTGTAACATATGGGTAGTTTTCACTATGTTAAATCCATGTGAAGGAGGGGACCCTTGTGGACAAATGTACTGCATTTTCCTTCTTGAACCCTTAGTAAGAGTAGTTAGCACTTTTATACCATGCAAAAGAATTAACTAACCTTCACCAGACCAGAGATTTTGTAGATATTAATACAGAAAATCCAGCTTAAAACCCGAGACAGTGAGGCATCAAGTGAGCATAAAGCTGAACTGATCTTGGTAATTAAGACATTGGAGCCCTTGCTTTTCTCTGTGTTTTGCAGCAAATGCTGCTACATGCCAATTTGCTATATATGTAGCAGGCTTTGAAATGTGTACATATCTCTGTACATTTTGCACAAAATTATCTTTGCTCACATGGGTAGTGACAAAGAAATAAAAGTCTCACGATTTTCTAAAATGCAGACAAATATAGAGAAATACATACTTTATATTATGAAATATGAGACAAACAGATACAGTTCAGTGTGAGCAACAGTGGCTTAGATGAAGGGCAGTTTTTACTCTTATTTCTGCAGCTTGCTACCTGATGTTGCATTGGTGAAATCACATTTACATTGGTGTAACTGTGCTGGCTTTATATTTGAGGAGTGAAATTAAGAGACATGGCAGGAAAAATGATCAAAACTGGGAGCATAAAAAAGCAATCAGCTTTTTGCTCCCTTTATCCCTCTCCACCCCAGACATTCCTCTCCAAATTTCTTGTTGTACACATCCCTTTACCCTCTTCCTTAATCTTGAAAATTACTTTATTTTAAATCATCTCCCAGAAACACCTTATTATGGAGGTAGAATATTTTCTAAATGCTAGCTAACTGTGGTTTCAGAATGACTTCATATAGTACTTCTAGCTGACTTCCCATGATACTTATAGTCATGGCTATAGAAATAAAACCCAGCCTTCTGGAGCCATTTTCCTTTGAATTCTTAGCTGTTTTGTTTACCTTTTCTTTATCCAGATCATGGAACATATAAAAGTGACAATGCTTTGGGGTTTTTTTTAAACTGGCATACTGGGATTTGTATTTTATTTTATTTTATTTTATTTTATTTTATTTTATTTTATTTTATTTTATTTTATTTTATTTTATTTTGTTGCAAAGCAAGGAAGTTGAATTCTAAGAGTTCTCAAAATCCTTACTAAACCTCAGCTACAAGGAGCAGTTTCAGAAATGTTCTTTTACCATTTTTACATAAAGCATAAATAAGATGCTATTTATTTTTTACTTCCAGAGAGGTTTAAATATATTCTCACTTCATGCTGTATGTATTTGTAACATGATTTTGTAAAGTGATGGTCTAAAGTGAAAAACCCAGAACATCTATGTCAGACTGATTTTAGACCCTAGTCCCACAGAGATCTTTCTATAACTTAATATTGAAAAGGTCTGTAATTGTTGTGAAATCAGTTGAACCTCTTGAGCTGTATTTTAAGCACATGTAAAGTCCTTGAAAAGTGAATGATTGTAAATCCTTTTGTGTAGTGCCAGAACTGGCCTACTATTCAGAACAGAAAGAAAGCACTATATATCCAAGGAACCTTTGGGTACAAGTGGCAAATAATAATAATTTAAAAAAAAAAAAAAGAAAAAAGAAAAAAAATATATATAATAATAATAATAGTAGTAGTTCATTTAGGCACTTATGTCCAAAAGTCATACAAAGAGATATGGAAAATTTTACCTAGAGTACTTTATACCATTAGATGCTGTAACATTAATGTCACTTGTAACAGACAACAGTAAAAATTTAAAATTAAAATATAATACTTAGCTGTGTTGTTAGGTTTAAAGAAGAGTGATGGTACTGAAGAACTCCCTTGGCTTTGTTTAATTTGATTTAAATGTGGCTGTTTTCTGGTTAAAACTCACTTTACAATTTATCATGGTATGCTTAAATTGGAGAGCCTGATGTTGACATTAATTCATTGCAGTGCAAGCATGCAATGTTATTGTACATATGTTATAGCATATGGCAGGATTTCATTCCTCATCTCCTTCTTATGCTCTGTCCTCAGAGTCACTAAAAGTCTGTCCCATGAGATGACTTTTTGTTAAATTAGGTCAGCAACTGAAGTAGAACATGTGTCAACTCCTCTGCTGAGAAATACGGCAGTGTTAACACTTGAAAATTATCTTTTCTTCGACTGTTTAGGCTGGAAATCTAACAAGAGATTTTATAGGCATCTCTGACTTCTCTTCAGATATTCATGAGATATTTTAAATTTTTTGTTATTATTATATTGACTACACTGTTGTTTTCAGACATTTAAGGAATGCTCCTTAGATGTCTGTGGCCAGAGTTAAATTCATCTCTGTGAAGCTCCATAGTGGTATGTGTGCTACTCATAACCGTACTCACTCATACTCATACTCATACTCATACTCATACTCATAATCGTACTCAGTTAATGCCTTGGCTGAGTATGATATTGATAGTAGAAGAATACTTGTACATAAATTTGTCTCAACAGACCCTGGATTGCTTTGCTGTATCCCATTTCACTTTACACAACACATTTTCCCGAGGGGAGAAAAGCTAACATAGCTCAGATTGGTGTATGCAGGGTATCTCTGCAGGACGTGATCTTGCTCTGGTACTCCAAACAGAAAGAAATTTTACTCCCATTTCTTTACCAGAAGTTCCATTTCCACTGGCTTTCTGACACCCATGATTTTATAAAACTTTACAACAGCATTTTCAGGCTTTTGCATCCTTTTCAGGATGAGGAGTATAAGCTTATTTAATTGTTCTTCCATGCTGTAGGCTTTGACTAGCTTTCTTGCTGCCTTTGAATGTTTTCTGGGTATTCTAGTCACTTTTTGAGATGGTAAGGTTCATACCCCATGTGTTCAAGAGGCAGATTTGCCATAGATTGATACTCTAGTTTATTTTCTCTGGTTTTTGTTTCCTTTCATTATTTCTTTGCCAGTTCTTTTATAATTTCTAACATTTTATTTACTTTTTTTTTGGGGTGTGCTACAAGGATTCAACTAAAATTTTCATGGAAGTATTGATTTTTCTCATAGATCTAATTTCTGAGTAGTAACAGTCAATTCAAATCAGACTTTACGGCTTGTCAGGTTTAAGTTATGAAATTTAATTTATTCTTTGATGCATGGTTAAGACTTGAATCTCTGAATCAGCAATGAACAGAAGTTTCCATAGTGTTCTGACCTTTTTTTTTCATTCTTTAATATCTCAGTGCAGATTTTCTGATCCTATTGTCTGAAATAGAGAAGTGACAGTTTTAGCTGCTTCTCCTCCAGAAAGATGACTTGTACAGAAATGGGTGTGTAGAAAGGCTTCTGAAATAAAGATAGAGCATCTTAGAAGACTGGAATACTCTGGCTTGTTTAGCCTAAAAGAGGCATGATTGCTCTCCACAAGAATATTTTTGAGGTCAAACACCTAGCAGGCAACTCCTGCCAAGCTAAAGGTCAGATAAAGGTCAACACTAACATAAAGTCAAATTTATGTCAGCAGTCCACAAATAGATTTTGGACTAGGATTTAGATGACTGTTAACTTTATTGCTACTGGGTTACTAGTGGTAATAGTGAGAAGAAAAGGAAAAAATCTCATTTTCATTATGTGCTTTAGTAGTGGAAGAAAGGTGTTACTCTGATACGCTTCTTGAAGAAGCAGAAACCAGGCCTTACATAACAATCTCTAGCCTTGTTTTCTACTCACATTAGTAGAAAGATGACATTTGTTACAATTTCAACAGAAGAGGGAGAAGGAAAAGAAACCCAAACCCAGCAACTTTACCCAAACATTTCAAGAAGCTTTGGGTCTTGTATTGGAGCATACATGACCAAACCTAATATTTCCAGTAATCCCATGTGAGTCCAAAAAACACAAATTATAACTAAATCTTTATTCATTCTTCCTGCTCCATTGTTTATCTTAGAAAACAAACACTACATACTTTGCTGATGCCAAATTTGTCAAATGGGTTGTCTTGGGGTGACTTGGGGTTTTCCTTTTTTTCCAGAGGGACCTCATTCAGAGGTTTCCTCCCAAATTTGTCCTAAACCAGGACATGGGTTTTCCAAAGAGTATTGTCCCTTGAGTGCATGGAATTGTTACTAAAGACATGATTTCTGTTTGATGTTCCTGACATCTTGACTGCCCCTTGAGTTTAAACACTCCTTACCTGAAATAAAAGTACAACTTGATAAGAGACAGAAGAGATGAATTTGTGCATTCTGAGTGTTGTTATTGTTGATAGCAACATACCCAGGTGACTGAAATGCGGAATGCATTATGTTTCTTGAAACAAGCCTTGGATGCAGAATGCTGCTTATCTTCACTCTTGTCATTCATTTCTTCCATCCCACCTTCTCCTCTTACCAAGTTCTTTAGAGACAGTTGCATTCCTTCCAAGCACATTTTCTTACCCACATTATATGTTATGCCAGCTCTTTTATTTAGGATTTTTCACACATCCTTCACATCTCCTTTACAGTCTCCAGTCAATAAGCGTTAAGACCTAAATACTCCTTTACACTTCATGGCTATTCCCTTATCACATACTTTTTCTGTTGCCTGAAGGCAGATCTGTACAATTTTTGTTACTGAAATCTGGGGTTTTTTCTTCCCAACCAGATGGAGGATGTGTAAATGTGTCTAAAGACCCAGAATATCATTAACTTGGTTTTTACAGAGCTCTGGGAGACACAATGTCTTTCTGCCGCCTTTTAAACTAGGCTAAAAAAAAAAAAAGTAATAACTCTGCAATACAAGCAAAGCAACTTTAGCACATTATTTTGTCTCTCATAGCTCAGACTGCAGGGAAAAAAAGATGCACTTCTGCTGCTGTGCATTAATCTTTTGCTCTTTGCAAAAGAACACAATCCCCAAGTCATACACAAGCTGGATTTACATTATTCCATTAAGTATTGATTGTAATGCTTGAAGCCTTTATTGTTGTAATTTATCAGAGCTTTTTGCACTGTGATGGGTAGAAAATAATACTGTTCAGCAACTGCTCATTGTACACTCCACAGCTGATTGGGCAAAAGTGGCTAAGAAGTGTTGCTGCTATCCATTTTTCTTAAGTCAGTAGATTCAGAAGAAAAGCTATATTAACCCAATTTGCTCAATATTCGATGTTGAGCAAATAAAATAAGACACATCCAATCTCTAACTGGACAAAGCTTTCTGAATAAGTGTTATTTTACAAGTGGATGGCATTCTTCTAGAGAATGTGAGACAAAGTTCATTAAGTGCAAGAAGCTAGAATCTCCTTTTTTTTGGCAGAGTGGTTTTCAATCTTGTTTTTATGATCTAGAGCTCATCTAGTTTCCTTGTTTAACTGCAGACTGGAGTTATTGCTCCAGTAAAATGTCAGATTAAATTTTAAAAAAGAAAGTGAGAATTATCAGCAATATTTTAAACAAAAATCATATGACTGAATGAAAAATTATATATGCTTGAAGGAGCCAAGGTTGTTTTCTGAAACATTTCACAGAAGTTTTCTGTTCTCTAACTATGCATTTCACAAACGATGACTTGGAAGATTACAATATTGGAAAACATCTGTGCCAACTCTGTCAAAATATTGCTTTTATATACATGTGTTTATACATCTAAAATAAGTCTGAAGGGTGTGATAGAGAAATTCAAACCACTGGCTTAAGTTTGTCTCAGCAAGAATCTGGTTGAACTAAATTATTGTTACTAGAAAAAAATCGCATCAAACTTATTAAAATATTAGTATAATTTCATGTAGTAGTTTTTGAAACATTGAGACTGCTGTCTACCCCAGCTTTTTATAGTTTCATACAGGGTAAAATTCACCTCTTAACTGAAGGAGACAAACCTGAGCATTGGGCCCATCACTGAGGAAGGACAGAGATACTCAGCTGTCTCATCTTCAGATATTTGGCTACTAAAGGACCTGAACACTATCAAAGCTATCCAAAACCTCATACAGTTTAATTTCTGATGATCTTTGTTCTTGCCAGCATTTCAGGGGGATTCTTGGATACAGATTGCTCAGATCTGGTTTTATTACAGAGCATGTCCTACTGTGCAAAAGATGCAAAATATTATCTGGAATGCCTTCACTGTTGGTTCATACTCTGAAACCAGCAAGTGAAGTATTTGAAGCTGGATTTTGTTTTTTTAATTGTTCTGTAAAGTGCTTTAGTAGACATAGAGCCATGTCCCATTTTTTCACCTAATTTTTTCCTACAGTTGAATTCACCGCCTGTGGGTGGCAAGGAAGACAGCTAGTTCCCTACAGCTAAGAGCTGATAGAGTTGATATCCAGTTCTGCTATAAAAATTGAAGACATTGGCACAGAGCTGGTTGAATTAGGTGGCTCCATGCCAGAGTAGTGGCTGTCGTGAGTCTTGTTGGTAGATATTGGTAAATTTCTGTGTCCTTCAGAAGGAGCCTGGAAATGTAATTCAGAGTTCTGTTAGACAGAAAAAGCTTCAGGGTAGTAATGCACACCATTGCAATGTTGAAGTTCTGTTGCAGAGTCGGAGCTTGAGCAATAGCAGAATCACCCAAAGATTCTGAAAAACACTGTTTTATTCAGAATTTGGAAATATTTCCAGAGTTTAATCCTGGGAGGCACATATAGGACAATTCCATATATACAATCCTTGCAGGCATGATGAACTTCAAAACTTCTCTGTCACAGCCAATTCCCACAGAAAAGAATGTTGTTCTTTTGCATGTTTACCTTTGCTTTGAATTTATTTCAAGTTAAATATAGATTTTTAATGGGAGTAATGACAATTTAAAATATTTTGTCTGTTAAAGCTAGATGGACAGTTCAGCTAAAACACAACATTTTCATATATCCAACTGGATTTGTATCAAGCCTGAGTACTGAGATAAAAATTTCTAATTTCATGGAGCTGCATGAAAATAGAAGAGAAATCCTACCTTATTTTCCTCTTTGGGTGTCTGGCAGCAGTCCACCTGAGTGTGTGGAGAGCACTCTTGGCTAGCACAGCTGACAGTATCGGGCTGTGAAAAGCTTCTGCAGAAGGACTGATGAAATAAAAAACCCAGGCCTTTGATTCACAGCTCTTTATTGGCCAAAATATCTGTCTTCTTGGAAAAGTACATTCTCTGCTATGACAAAGAGTGACGAGGTTGATACTCAGACTGGCAGAAATATTTCTGGAAAAGTGTGCTGGAGCCCCTTCAAGAGTTTCTGCTAACAGCGTGGCCCAGCGTTTATAATGTAGATGATGGCTAAAATTTGGAAGAGAGTTTTCTCCGTTATAAAGAATTATATAATTACACAATGTATTATTGTTCTGTGGTTCATACACTGTGAAAAATGCATTGCTAGAATCTTATATGATCTTTTAAGACAATGTGAAAAGGAGTGAAAACACCTTTACACTTTCTAAGAAGCATTGCATCATAGGTTTATCCACCCAATTGTTCTGAGAAAATTTTAGTAATGTGGTAAGTCTCTCATGCCGAACTGACCTCTTCAGGAACCTATGCCCCTGCATCACTTTCAGATAAGAAAGATGGAATTTAATTTGTGCTGAGAAGTGAAGAAAACCTAGGGCGATTAAACCCACTTTTTTTTTTTTTTTTTTTTTTTTTTTTTAAAGAAATGGTGTTGAGGGGTGGAACCTCAGGTCAGACAAACGTTTTGGACAAAATTCTAATGAACAACCGTTCCTGAGGAAGAGAAGAAAATGAACTGGCTGTACTCCCTCTTATTCCATGTTAATAGATTGTATTTATTAGCACGGTGTATTTCAGGGGATAGAATAATTGCTTAGAGCTGGGAGAATTCCTTTTTGCACATCTATATTAAAATCATCTCTAATTGTGCTTTTAATTCAAGTACAGGCCAACAATTATGAAAAAAAAGTCAGAAAATCACTCCATAGTCGAGCTGCATACTTTACATTTTATTTAACTGCTTGTCTTCCAGGACGTCTTTGGGGTGGAAATGGGGACAATGTCTGACTCAAACTCCATCTTGGTGTGTGTAATCTTCATCTTGTGGGACAGAATTTGAAATGGATTCAGTTACAGACTTTTGTTTGTGGGATGCCTTTGAGACATTTGTGTATGGAAGGAGACATAATGGCATAGTCTGTAAGAATAGGAAATGGAGCTTGATTAGAAGTAAAAGGACTTCCACAGCAGAAAAAACTGTCATCCATCTTAGCTGTATATTGAAATTATCTGAAATAATTTATGATATTCTGTGCAGCAAACAGAGTTATCATCTAAAGAGACAAAAAGAAAAAAAATAAGAAAATCATTGCAAAGATAAAATGGAAAAGAAGCTATAAATCTTGGCTTTATAGAGCTGTTTTCCTAAAATTTGTTTTTCAGGGCTAATTAATGATGATGGTTTGGATTACTGCATGGATTGTTCTCTGCAACATAAATTCTGACATTGTATCTTTACCAAGCAGAGACAGAGCCAGATCGCCACACTTTTATTTTTTAAAATTAATCCATTAATCTGCTAGTTCTTATGAAATTATTTCTTCATTAAGAACAAGAAACAAAAAACCCAAACCCCTCCAAACAAATAGCTGTCTTCCTCTCAGTAATTCTGTTTAATATTTGACATGTTTTGCTGACTGGTAGATCAACACGATACTTAATATTTCAATAATTTCAATATTTCAATAATTCTTGTCTTAAATAGCTACCCTGAGATCACCCTATTAATGCTTTTTAAAAAGAGTATTGCACAGTTAATACCAGAGACCCTACTAGGTTTTCCAATCACTCTCAAGCTTTTTTTAATGTGTCAGACAGCTCCACTGGTGCAAGATGACTACAGAACCACGAGATCCTGGATCCCAAATCAAAGCAAAGAAAAATTACTACTAGGCCATTAATTCTCACTAGTGGTTCCACCGCTTTTGTTCAACCAGTTTTGGTGTGATGAAAGAAAAAGAACATTCGGCTATTTTATGGACCTTTGGGTATTCATGATCCAGTCTCTCTGTACAAATACAGAAGACAAGAAACTGATAAGTAAAAGGAGAATGATAGAGTGTGGGAAATCAATTGTGTTTGTATGTGTAAGAAAATAAAGAAAGCAAGAACATTAAAATATTATGGAGTGAGGATTTGATCATAACCCGGTAGATAAATTCACACTAATAAATACATTTTGCTAGTACTAACTTGGTTTTCTTTGGAGTCCCTTACTGAAACCCAAGCATGATATAATGCTGATATATAAAATAATTCTTGACATAGAGTTACTTTTACATATGATAAAAGCAGTGTCAGCAATAGATATGTTTTTTATGTGGTGATAATAATTGTATTATGAGGGAAGAAAAAGATGTGATAGTTCAAGCAGCATCAAATAGAAGAGGATACATCCACAGAGTTCTTTATGGTATTTTAGAAGTTCAGTTTGGCAAATAGAACTGGAAAACTCAGATTGAGTCTGTGGAGATGTGCTCTGGGAAGTCTGCCGAAGCTGAGAAAAAAATCTCTCAAGTTCCTGGTCAGATGGTGAGGACTACATCTTATGCTCAGGCACCTAATGACTCTCTTCACATGCTATGGTAGAAATATCTTGATTATAGTTCCGTGATGTTACTTTAAAGTTGAAATGGTAGTAAAAATTTGTTAAAATCACACACACCTTTTCAAAGGCATTTTTCCAGTAATCTGATCCAGTATATTAAACATTTTTAAAATGTCTTCATGTCACCAATGCTTTCAGGTGGAATTTTCACTGCTTTTCATCTTTCACAGACAAAAGTTTGAAAAATGGAAAAAGGAAGCCAAATCGAGGAGCTCCTAGAACTGTGTTTGTATTTACTCTATTTTATGAATTAGATATGAATACAAGTTAGGATACAACTTGTGTACAAGCTGTAAATATTCCAGCTGGAACAAAATTTCATTCCGCACCAGTCAGACTTTCATGCTCGCATCATAATCTGAATCTGAAATTCAGTAACAAAACCTACTTCAGTTGGTTGTTGATATGGTTCTGAATTTAATGTCTTGATACCCACTTTTAACATTTTTTTATATGTAAATCTAGAAAGGTTGGGACATGTTAATACATTCGATATGGGCTTAGTTCTGTAATTTGTACTCAAGAGAGTGTTGAAGTCAAGATAAAGAGAAAATAGAGTAGAGGTCATGAGACCGTAGTTTTGGGGTTTTTTAAATTTTTTAAAAATTATAATTTCTCCTAAAAATATTTTTTTCCCAAAATTGAAAGAACCATAAGAACCATGTAGTGCCTTCTTGATATGTTGAAAAGTCTATATTTTCAGAACAATATTTTGGAGATTACTGAGAATGGAAAGAAGTAAAACAAGAAAGCAATGAAGAAGAAAAGTAATAACATTAAATGCTTTTTTTCTTCTTCCCACATCATTCCTTTTATTCCTTTTGTTCCTATGTTTTCTTAATTTACTCCCCTATTTTCTGGCAGGTGTACTAAATTTTAGAGAATACTTGTTCTAATTTCTGTGAGTCATGTTGAGGTAATTATTTCAGGCTCCAAACATTTTGATGTGGATTTGTACAGTTAATTGCAGGGTTGAGCAACCAACCTACCACTACTACTAGGAAACAGCTGGAAGCATACATTTCAGATTTGATCTCAGATTTATAGCCATATTTGGCCATATATATTCACTATTAAAATGTTTTTACAATTAATGCATATTTCTACTTTAATAATATATATGAGGGGGGAAAAATCCTCAAATATTTTCCATTCTACCATTTATTTATCTATAAATTCACTTTATGCTTCCTGTTATGCAACTGTGGGAATTCTTTGCACGTGAGGAAAGGAGGACAGGACTTCCTGAAATCTGAAAGATATTTTAAATATGTGCCGTTCTCTTAGGTGTTTGGTTTACATCAAAGTTTTCAAAGGAGGTTGGCACATCTCCAATCTGCCCTCTTACTCCCCCCACCTCTGTTCTGCTTCCAAAAAGAACACAACCAGTAACAATTAGCAACTACTGTGACTTCGAAAAATCAGAAATATATGTGGTGTACAAGGAATCAAAGTATTAAAATCTGTCCCTATTCATTGCCCTTTAATATTGGCGTTTTCAAACTAATTTGTAAGAAAAAAAATACTTTTAGGCTCATTCTCAGGCAAAACTTGGTAATATCAACATAAAAGGAAGATGAAATAGGAAGGGGATATCACGAGCTGAATAAGGAAATAGATGCGAATATCCAGAATATATGTCAAAGGATCACATATAGGACCAGGGTTATTTTGGGTATCTGTTGTCTAAGATCAGTAATGTGAGAGCTGCATAATACAGGAAGATCAGCAAAGTCCTATCTTTTGTGTGTGTGTGTGTGTTTGCAAGAATGTGTAACTGTTCATGTCCATGTTGTTTTGAAAGACATCAACTGAGAAGTTTTTTTGGTGGGGTTTTATTTGGTTGATTTCTTGTAGGTTTTTGTGGGTTTTATTTTTGTCTTCTTTTCTTTTTACCTCCCATTGACCATAGAAGCATAGATTGACTGAGTTAGAAGAAGCCCATCAGGAGCATTGAATCCAGCTCTGCTCCCTGACATTGTAGCATATAATGGCAAAAAAAAGATCAAGAGAGGAAAATGCTCAGAACCAAATTGATGGCTCAGAAGCAGAAAGAGACAAGCTAAAGAGAGATCCAGAAGGTATATTTAAAATAAATCAGTGGAGTAAAATAAATAAATCAGTGGAGTAAAAAAAGCAAAGAAAAATTGGATATTAGGACTGTGCCAGATTTGTTCTATTATTAATCAACATTCTGGTTTTCTAAGAATTAACCAAGTCTTGCCACCTGTTCATCATCAGTCATGGAAACCATTAAGAGGAGAACAATGTAGATGTTTGCTCTTAACCTGAAATGAAAAAGACCCTTAAAATTTTTCATGTACATGTAGAAAAATAACGTTGGAAAGTTGGTAATTCTGCAGCAGCCTAAGTTGGATAATTGAATGGACATGAATAGAAGAATGAATTAAGGGGAAGCTGTGAGTACCTCTGTTGCTTACACAGTACCTCTGTTGAGGGGTGGTTGAGCAAACACACAACTCTCACCGTCCCACTCTCCTTACTTATTTGACTTTTTGCTTCTTTCTTTCTTTTTCAAAAAGGGAAAAAAAAAAGACTCATGGTTAATTCCAGAGAATATAGGTCTGGTAGGAAGAAGTAAATAGTTTTGTGAAATTTTGATACTGAGAGAGAGAGATGGAATAATATCCTAATATCCTTTTCCTTGGCTATTTTGAAATTTAGTTTTTAAATCTGGACCCTAAGGTTATTTTTAAAATTATTTTTTCCATATAGTAGAAAGCTAAAAGAAATAATAGAATATGTTTTAATGTTTTAATAATAGGAAAGCAATTTGACTTAGAACTGTTGCTGTAGCTGCATTCTGGTCCCGTGTGAACACACCGAGGAAGTCATGTGTGGAATGACACTTCGACACAGTGATCTGGATTCAAATGCTGCATTACCTCATTTCACTGATGAAGAGATTTAGTGTGTTAGCTTCTGTGCTGCTAGTAGATGGACCTGCAGAGGCTGGTATGTTTCACAGTAGCATTATGTCTTGATTTTCTTCTGCAGAGCAGCAGAGGAATGGCAGTGAATTTTCCAAGCTTTCTGAACATGGTCTGTATGAGATTTTATAGAGTAAATTGCCTGAATATAGGCATTAAGGGGCTAAAATTCTAAAAAATGTACTAATAAATGGATGAAACAAACCACTTACTGTTGAAAAATATTTGAATCCTTAAATTTTCACAGCTCAATTCTACACTATTGCCTCTTATTGCAATAAAAAATTATACATGTTTTTCTTAATAACAAAAATGACTTATTATATTGTGAGGGATTCAATTTAAGTAAACCACAAGAAAAACAAGTATTTGTAGTTGAAAGTGAGAAAATTCTGTTTTGTACGTTATTATGCAGACAAGAGATAACTATATTTGGGAAAGTCTTTGAAAATGCTCATAAAATTATGTGAAATTGTGGGGGAAGGAAATAATTTGTCTCAATATTTAGATTTCTTCTGCCATCAGGGAAGACTAGCTTCACAGATCATGTGTCATACAACATCACCTCTCATATGATGAGAATGTTCTGAATCACATGGTTAGAAGAGTTCCTGCAAGATCTTTGCTACATATTTTTAAAAGACCAATGGAAATTTGCCTCATTTCTCTTAGCCCATTGCAAAATTTTGGCCTTTATCTAGCTGTTTGCTCTCAGTTTGCGTGTGAGCACATTAAAAGTAACTGCTTTCTAAAAAATGAGGAATATTAATTATTTAATGTTTGTAAAGCACCATGAGATTTTTATTAAGGCATATGTTGCAAAAGCAGCATATTATTCCCTCCTTCTCCAGGATGAAGATACACATTAGTGGTCCATGAGTAATGCCAAAGATCTCTGGATCGCATGAGAATGGAACCTATTTTTTTCTATAATCTATAGCTATAAATATATTTTTAACTTTTATCATTGTACCAGTGCTCAAAACAAGTTGAAACAGCCTTTCTGCACCAAGTCAGAAGAGTGCTTCAGAGGCAAAACCCTGAAATGGACCACCTTACTGTTTCTTAACACCTTTAATTTTATCCTATCATGTTTCAGAAATTTCTTGCTTGGCCTTTCTCAAACAATGTGATATTCTTGTTCTTTACATTACTGCCAAACACATCATACCTACTGAATTAATGTTATGCATACTCGTGATTTAAACTCTCTATTTTCTGTGCAGCGTGGAAGTGAAATTTAATATCTTATCTGATATAAACAATATGGAAATTGATAAGAGAGTGCAATACTTTTTGTTTAAATGTAAGCCTATGTTTATGTTTAGGCTTTGCAGAAAATGTGTTAATCATCTGTACTGTTTTAAAATGCAACGGTGTTGTTATGAGACATGAGAATATAGTTTTATTGTGAATTTTAAATGTTCTAATTTATTCATAAACCAGAAGAAGGAGCAGCATGTGAAAATATTGTGTCATGTTAGGTACTTCCTATACAATAGCAGAGAGTGGGGATGTGGGTTCGGTCTCCAAATAAAATGTCACATAATTCTAGGAAAGGGGGAGAGAATTACTGAGAAGGTGACCTTGCATTTAAAGACTTGGGGCTACACAGGTCAGCCTCAAGCCCCTGTTGAAAGCCTGTTCATAACCTCAATTTCTTAAGAACACAGCATGAAGATGTATTAAAAAAAATATTGTTCATCTGAATTTATTTTTTTTGCCTATGATAAAGTTATTTTATATGCATATATAATTTCACAGAGGGCTGTGATATAGTTGTCATTATCTTACTTCCAAGAAAGATTTTATTAGTCTGCTTGATTATTTTCAAGCACAAAATTTCACTTTTGTGAAAACAGACAATGTTTTGTGCTAGATGGCGAGTTTGTATAATTGCTCACTACAGGCACAAGATATTTTGGAAATTAATCAATAATAAAATATTAGGTATTTCATGACATTTTAGTCAACTAAAGTCGACAGTTTCCAGGCAGTATGTTATTTCAGCCTTCAGAGTACAGAATAAATATAATAGTGGTCCATAGGTAGAAGATAGAGATAAACAGAGATATGCATATTTAAATACACATAAAATATCAAATGTAAATATATATAATTTGAATATAGAGATAGAATGTAAGTATAGCTAGAAGAAAATGAAAACATCTCTTTCTAATGTATATGTACTGTGTTATAGAAAGATAGACGTGTGTCACAAAGGGACTACTCTCAAAAATAGTCTCAGGACTAGTCATAGAAGAAAACTTCTAATCAAGAGAGTGTTTCACATACAACTTCAATAAGACTTTTTCTGAAATGTCTTGTCTTTCTGGTCTGAAAGTATTTGATCAGAAATTGCTGTAAGATTAATATATGAATTCTCCTGGTAGAAAACTATAGAAGTTTACTGCACTCCAATTTTTCTGCTACTTGATGGAAGTGATTTTTCCCTATTCTCAAATAAAGTATCTGACTTACACCTGACCCTGTACCATGCTGATTATTTTTTTCATGCTGTATTCTCAGCTTGAGTAAATCAGTGTACATTTACATTGATGTTATTACCATTATTCTTATTGACTCTTGCTGAGGCCACTGATCTAAGTAAATTGATGTATAGTAACCTTTAAAGTCTGGCACAAGTGTTTTGCAGAAGTGGACAGTAAACTGGAAAGGTGCAGTTTCCCATAAGGCTTAGATTACTGGTAGTAGAATATTGACCACATCCCTTTTTCTGGTCCTGTAGAGGTCTGTGGTTTTGCCTTTCTAGAAATTGTCAACTTTAGACTGGAGCAGGACCTTTTGTGCCTGAGAAAAATGTGAGTTGAGAGGATTTAACTAAATAGCATGTTTCATATTTTGGAGTCCTCTCTGCTGGCAGAGAATAGTCATTCAGTCTGCTACATTGTTTCTGTGCCTCATTTTTTCTCGATTTTTCTTATAAATTTCCTACTATAAATTGCACCCCCACCAGTAGCATCCTTAATACTGTAGCACTCTGTATGAAAAAGATCTTATTTTTGGAATATATATTCTTGGTAATGGCTTCAAAATGAGCAGCATTTTTCAGGTTTGACAATCTGCAAACTGCATTTTCTCTAGCTTTTTTGCATATTTTGGGAAAGGCATCAAAACATCCTCCTTCTGTCTGACCATCAAGAACAAATTGAAGTGCAATTAAGTAGTGAAGCACAGTCTAGGAATGCCTCTGTAGAGATAAGAGATTAGAGAGGAAGAGTCACTTCCAGTGTTATCCAGGGAAAAGTTTCATGGAATAGTTTGGGTTGGAAGCAACCTTTTGAGGTCTTCTAGTCTGATCCCTCTGACATGGGAGGGGTTACCTTCAACTAGAAGAATTTGCTCAGAGCTCTGAATGTTCCCAGTGATGGGATATCTACTACCTCTCTGGGCAACCGGGGCCAGTGGTTCACCTCCTTCTTCATAAAAAGTTTCTTCCTCATACCTGAATCTACCTTCTTTCAGTTTAAAGACATCAAGCCTTATCCTATTGCAACAGGCCACTCTAAAATGTTTATAGGTTCTAGTTCAGTACTGGAAAGGCTCAGAGGGGTCTTCCCAGAGCCTCCTCTTCTCCAGGCTGAACAACACCAATGCTTTTCCTCGTGCAAGGGATGTTCCATCCCTTCAATCTCATATTCTGCACGTCTTTAAAGAATAGTAAGTCTTCTCATTTTTAGCCTTCTCTAGGCTCATTTTGTACACTTGCAGCCTCTTTTGATAGTTTTCTATGCTGTGGTCCAGCCCCACATGTAGTCTGGAACAAAATGTACCTTACCCAGAATTAAAAACCGAAAAAAACCAGATCAGCAACTTATCCATAATTTGTTCCCATCTTCTGCAAAATACTTTTGTCAATTTCTGCCTGTCAGAAGCCCCTGAATTTACCACTGGAAACAACACTTCTAGGTGGCAGTTGGTATTTGGTTGACTGAAACAACTGCATAATAGAAATAATTGGTCAGTAACAAACTTTTTTTCTTGTTTCTTCTCAATAAATTAAAAGTCACCTTTGAAAGTTGAGGCTCATGATCAGCTAGGAAATTCTTGCCTAGTATTCATAACAATAAAAATGATAATGTGATAAAAGATTATTTTCTCAATGGACAAGATCCTGGTTGGTGCCGAACAGCTGCAGATTGCTAGGGAGGCAGTATTTTGAATATGTCTGAAATAACTACTTTTTAAAAAATAGTTACAATTTGCAATTACAACACTAAAAATACGTAAGATGTAGTAAGATTTATATTTGTGCCACATAGCTTCATTACAATCTTCAGGAGCACTTATGAGCTAAAAACTTCTGGGATTTCTGTGTGACTTAAGTAATTTAGGTTCTTGGAAATTTCATTTTCCATGTGAAAGCGATGTGGCAATAAAGGACAACGTGGTACATACAGGGGAAAGGCGGAGCTGTGAGGATGAAGCATGAAGTAATTAAAAGTTCATTAAATGGGGCTGTTGGGTTCATCAGATAAAATACCAGTAACTCAGGTCAAAAATGAATTAATCAATCCCATATCAGTACAAAAGAAACTTGCCTAGTGGAAGCATTGGGTCATCAGTACATGTTCAAGTACTTGCCAAACAAGTACATGCATGAGTTTATCTAATGATGGACCCTCAGAAAGGGAAAATTCCAAAATTTGGTCTACTGTCAAGTTAGTATTCCTTACGTCCTCCTGACGACCTGACATGCTTTATGGGTGTTAAGCAATGAACTTATATGCTCTCTAAGTAAAGTAATGACATTAAAATTTTAATCAGGAAAGGACCGAATTGTACAGTCAAACTGCAGCACATAGATAATTTCTGAGGCTTCCTTCTAGTCTTACAAGCACACAAAGAGATGTCCCCCAGGTGAGGTCAGTAAGGACACAGGTTGCAGCAAGTACTCAGCTTGTTTAGTAGGCACAGTTTTCTTCTGAAATTAGTCTTCCTTAACTAAAACACTGGTTGCGTGTATGAAATTGATCCTTGCTTATGCCCTGAGTAGCAGCATTCTTGTCTACACAGTGGGGAAGATTTTTTTTTTTTTTTTAGCTCAGAGATTAAATTAATTCATAGATATTAATGAGGTGCTCAGATTCTGACAGTGCTGATGAGGACAGAGGCAGGTCGCAAAGCAGAGCAGGCTGTCAGTGCTGATGCAGCACACCTGGAGGGCCCTCACACCGTATCTTTTCGGTAATTAGTGGTGGTGTCTGAAGGGCTTGTGCAGTGACACTGTGCCTGCTTCTTCACTGTTAGGTCCAGGGTCCTAGAGCTGTCCTCCCTGAGCACAATCCTTGAAGCTAGTCTGCTCTCTCCTTGTAGTTCAGTGGCCTTTCCCAGTGTCCCCATTTGAAAAGACAGGTGTGATAGGGAAGGCAAGGCCTTCCTTTGAAATGGAGAAAGCAAACCCCTCCCTCTGAATTAGTATAATTTTGAAATCAGAGGGCTCTCGGACAAAGATATGGGGATAGGAATAACAGTTCTTTACCAGTATATATAACAAGGCAAACAATAACAACTAGGAAATTAACAGCAAACAGAACAGGAGCCCAGTAACAGTTCTTTTGGTTGTGGACACTTTCCCCATCCCAGCTGGCAGTGGGCAGGGGCAGACGTGGCGATCCCTCACGGCTGCAGGAGTGCTGCGGGTGATGCAGCAGTGTCCCGGATGGGAAAGATGGAGGAGAGGCTCTGCTCATGGATCCCGGAGCAGTGTCGGTGCCGGTGCTCCGAACAGGATGCTCGGAGAGGCTGGGGCAGGACAGCGTCCTAGCAGAGGTGCGGGGTCCCACGCCAGAAGAGGCAGTTCCCGGCGTTGGGATGGCAGGGTGAGGTTTCCAGCGGCCTTCCTATTCCCGGAGCCAAAACGAGCGAGAGCCAGCAGCTGCGCCCCACGCTCCTTTACCTGCCCCTGATCTCACCGTGCTCTCCGCCTTCCCCCCGCCCTCCGAGAGGAACTCCCCAAAAAAGCAGGGAGGCTCTTCCCCCGTCCTTGAGCCATCAGTGTCCTTTAGCATGTCAATGGGAAAAATTCCACAGGCAGAGAGGAAAGGAAAAAACCAACCCCCAGCATCCAGGGAGAAAGGACTTGGGTTCATCTGTCTGATGATTTGAAATTTAATACAAACATTATAAGTGAAAGAGGTTTGATTTTTTTAATTTGCCTTGCTGAGACCAAATTTGAGGAGAATGCACTTTGAAAAATAATTTAAAATAAGTGTGCGTTCACCGTTGGTTTTTTGTTTTTGTTTGGGGGGAGGGTTCGTTTTTGGTTTTTGGGGTTTTTTGTGGTTTTTGTTTGTGTTTTTGTTTTGTTTTGTTTTTTCTGTCAAGAGCCCTGGGGATAGTTCCAACGTGGGATTTAAACACTTCTGTATGTCTGCAAAACAAAGCCAAAAAATCACAATTCTGCCACCACCCTCTCTGACCCCACAACATAACAACACCCAGATCTTGAAGCTCTTGATTTACATCAAGGCTTGCATGAAGTAGTTTGGCTCTGGTCAAAATGA
This sequence comes from Sturnus vulgaris, assembly GCF_052056855.1. Lineage (NCBI taxonomy): Eukaryota > Metazoa > Chordata > Aves > Passeriformes > Sturnidae > Sturnus > Sturnus vulgaris. Next base: position 44,843,610 of record NC_142283.1, read on the forward strand.
AATTCCCTCTCTTGCTTCCAAGCGACCAGTTGTCTCCTATCAGCATGATAAAAAGGGAATGGGGGTAGGGTTTGTAAAGAAGGGAAAATAGTGAATGCAGCTCTCTCTGGTTTAGTTATGTAAAATTCTGGCTTTGCTGCTTTACTTGTGTCATCAGTTAACACTCGGGGTCATGCCCCAAATTGTAGCCATGGACAAGAGTCCATGTTATTTTTAACTGACACATGGTGTCATTCTTGACAAGATGTTATCAAGAATGGTTATGATAATTTTAACCTAATAGTTGATTCAAAGGCCTCTGTTGAATAGCAAAACACTTTTGTGGTATAAGAGTGATAACAAAACCACAAATACTGTATATGAGAAAAAATGCTTTAATCAGATGAAGAAGATAATATTTGCAAACTCCAAATACTTATAAATTACTTGAATAATGAGTTGATATGTGATACAAAATCCAGAAAAGGAAAACATTTGCCTACTAACTACTACTTTCAATTCAGAGGATATATTCAAACTTCCTGATTCCTAATATTTATGGCAAGTGTCCAGAAAGCATAAGTAGAGTAAGCTTGGGCTGCTCTTGAGGCAAATACCAGTAACAGAAACTGTACATTTTATGTCTTTGAAATCACATTCACACATGACTATGATATTTCATTTGCAGACATGCATTTAATGATCACCATGAGTGTGCAGTTCTAACATTTATTTTAAATTTCCTCTGAGTTCATGTTAAGAAAGCAGTAACAAAAGAAGAGATCTAAAGAAATACTATTTGGCCTTAACAGGAGACAATAAACTCAGTATTTTCAGATTTTCAATTTCCCATCTTTTTAAAGTGATGTCTATGCTGGGAAAATGAATAATGTTAGAAAGCATGCCTTTTTTTATCTACTAAATACAGAGAATCTGTTCACACAGAAGGCCTGTGAAGTATGAATGAAGTATGAGATGAGACCTGATTAGGACTGAAAAATATCCCTTCTCTTTAGTATCTCTACTGAACTTGGAATTTCCTGCAATCAGAAAGTGGCTAATAGTTTTTCTACATGGGTAGCAACTAGAACTACAGGACTAGGTATTTAGAAAATGTAAAGCTATCCTTATCAGATCAGAGCTACATGAAGGAGAATTTAATATTTGTAATGTTTGTATAGAGATTTATCTCAGAGCCACTTCTTTCATTTATATTATTTCCCAGTCTAATCTAATATTTGCTTGGAATCTTCCTTGTGTTCAATACTTCTTAGAACTGTAATAAATAATCCAATTCAATTTAGAAAATAATAATGTTCTCCTCCAAATTCTAATAATCCTCTGATACAATCTGTCCCAGTTATAGTAACATCTAGTAATTTCCTTTCCTTTTCAATTTCTTTTTCCTGGCTATTTTTTTCTTTTCAATTTTTTTTAATTTTTTTTTTTATAAGAGGGTCTTTTGTTCCAATGGTTTGTGGTGGGTTGGCAGGCCTTTCTTGAATTCATGGTTTCATTGTATTATTTTCAATTTCTTTCTTTAGTGTACTAGATATTACCCCTGAAAAATTATGTATAATCACTTGTGGATATTAAGTGCTGCCCAGCACAAACTTTTCATTTATTCATTTAAGGATTTATGTAATAGACATCCTAGTTGTTTCTTCTTGTTCAGTTATTCTGTGCAGCACATACAAAAGAGAGCTGCGTGGATTCTTTACCTTTTTCGGGTAGTAGAGGCAGAAGTTGTACAATTTTTATTAACACATGGATCGTAGCAGATTCCTGATGACATGGACCTGTTTCATCCTTCAGAGTTTCTTTGCCAGACTAAAGTTAGTGTGCCGTACTTCTCTGAAAAATCCTGAGTCATTCTTACTGTTGTAATGGTTACCTTCTGTCAGATACTTTGAAACTCCTGGGAATCAAGTTTAAAGAAGTTGGTCCATCCAAGCTCTAGTTGTTTCTCAGGTTTCATTTACTTTTCATATGAGTTTAACCCCTTCAACATAATTTACCGGATTCATAGTGAGTAAGTATTGATATAAATAGCTCGGTATTTTTATAAGGTATTGCTTAATCGCCTTAGGGTTGTGGAGAGAAATGAAGGAAAAGAAGTTGAGGTAGTTAATGTGAAAGGTACATAAAATGCATGTTCTAGCCATGTTTTCGTCTGGGGCAGTGATCAACATCTCAAGCCACTCAGACATGGACTGAGAACTGTCTTCTTAGACCTGTACATTGAGGAGAGAGATCAGTCCATGGGATGGTGTCACCATGGTTGGTAATAATTAGAGCTTTCTCAGATATAAATCTTATGTTCCATCTTCAGAGAAGGTGTTACATTTCTTAACACTGTGGGAAATGCCACTTAAATGTTTTTCCAAGCAAGGCAAGCTGTATTCTAGCAGTGATGGCTCATATGAGCAGCTCTTTTGTAGACATCTGTTATGGTTATTTTAGCTATAAACAAACTTATCTCTCTATGTGTCTGGCTTTCCAAAACTCCCTTGTAATGCTATGCAGAATGCATAGCTGCTTCTCAGTTGGCTCTGGACCTTGGCTGACTTTTTACTTTACATACCAAGAATGCCAATCTATGTGCTTCCAATTTATCAGATCTTCCAGAGATGCTCTCCATTTTGCTTCATTTACCCTCCTTTTCGTTCTCTGATGTGGGTACAGGTATCTAACTAGCTTTTGCCATTACATCCACAACTTAGGAACTTGTTTCACGGGTGTGTGGTGCTTGGAAATTTTAGCCCAGTTTCTCCAATTCAAATCTTCTGCTTCTGTTGAATTAATAATCAATTCTGTAGCATAGTGCCTTCTCAGCATAGTGTTAGCATCAGGTAAATATTAAACAGTTTTAATTAGAGTAGCTTAAGGGAACTTTTTTTTACTATAGTAATTACTTTAAGAGTACTAAGGATGCTTGTAATTTTAAGAGGAAAACAAAGCAGCAAAAGTTTCAGCATAAATTGCAAAACAACATAATATTACAGGTTTGTGTGGACCTACACATTATGTGTGCAGGTGGAATCTGCTGTCTACTGATTTTTTTTTTTTTTTTTGACTAGTTAAGGTATTTGGAGGCCACATAATTCTCTAGGAAAAAAGAAAGTCTTTTTTATGGGATAGATCCTATAAAGTGGAAGCTCAGCAAAACTGCTTACCAGGATAGTCACGGACAGCTTAACTTCTTGGCATAATCTTATTCTACAAAGTCAAACAATATTTTTCTTTCCTAAACTAAAGTAAATTTTACTTAATCAAAGTAAATTTTATTTAATATTCCTTTTTGCTGTTAAGAGATAATAAAGAGGTCAATGATCTGTTCAGCTGAAAAGTTCTTACTCTGTTTTGCTGGAGTTTTATGTCCTTCTTCTAGGACACTTGGTACTGAACTGTGAAATTATTATGCTAACACACTATTGTTAGTGAATAATTGGATTATTATAATGATTTAATTATTACTAAATATGGTTTACAATAACAATTATATAACAATATGAAAAAGAACATGTACTATAATGTCATAAGAGTGTATCCATTCAAATCATGTACCTAGACATTAAGCCAGAGAATGTTTGATTGTTATCCTCAAATATTAAGTGTGCTTACATCTCTCATCATAGAACAAATAGAACATTCAGAATCTGGTTGTGATACATTCATTTTGTGGGGTGTAGAAATATGAATAGGCATGGTGGTCTGAAAACTGCCCAAAGTTTAAAACTTATTCCCAAATATCTCCTTTTCCTCTACAATAATGACTAATCGTAACATAATTTTGCTTTTTGTTCATGGTGCATTAGTGACACATTCATGTGTGCATCAAGCTGAGATTATAAAATAGAATATAATAGTCTAATTTTTCAAAAGACCTAACAGCCTCAGGCCTGTATTTTGAATGTAACTCCATACTCAGAGTGCTTGTTGCTGCTTTTGATGATTGCAGCACCCAAAAAAGGCAAAAATCTCTGAGCTAGCAAAACCAAAAGTGATGGAGTGAATTGTCTATATTGTTGAGGAACTCACACTTGCTTAGATGTGGAACCGTAAGAGTATATTTATGTTGCCCTATGCCTAGACAGTAATTTATAAAACAAAGCCAAACCCACAAACAAACAGCACCAGAAAACACGAGACCCACCCAAAAATAAGCCATGCCAGAAGCCTCTAGCCTATACTGCATACTTAACCCTCATTCAACTGCCTGTTATTCATTAGACATACATGAACATTTCCAAAACTGAGTTTGTACTTTCAATAGAACTTTTGCAGAATTAACCTAAAAAATATAAATGTACCTTTAACATAGTTTTAAAAAAGTTTTCTAAAACCTAATAATTTAATTAGGCTTGCATTTGGTATTTCTAATAAAAAGATGTGAAAACATAGTACGTTACATCTCTCAAGAATTTATCTTCCTTTTCTCTGAAACATTCAAATTATGATCCATACTCCTCTGTGGCAAAATAAATAGGCCCACATTTTTAAATACTCCTCAGTCTGTTTGCTCTGTAGTAATTTAGCTACTCAGAAAATGGAGACTACTTAGGCTTACTCACATTAATATTCTCTTTAGAAATCTTTGCTACCATATCACAACCACAGCAGTGTTGTTGCTGTCCTTTTCTTTACTTCCACCCTAATTTCCAACAGATAACTCATAACTCTAACAAAAAAAAAGGCCTGTAGCAGACGTAAATTGTTAATATTTCTATTGTAGATCTGCAAAACCCAGTATTTTCATGTTGATCTTCACTGACATATTTGGAGAAGATTGCAAGTTTGTGCAGAGTGACCACTACAACATGATCAGAGAGGAAACATAGCTAGACATGAGGACAGGTTATGGAAGAATCTCTGCTTAGAGGTAGCTTCTCAGTTTCTCAGAATGTTTCATGTCCAAAGAAAACATAAGTGTACGGGTGCTCTAAAAAGTTGAAGAATTTTGCTGCAGCTCTTGCAGCCCCCAGACCAGGTGGCAGAAATCTCAGTGAGGAAAATGGAGTCCTGCACATGGCTTAGATCTGTCATGTCACATGTACATGATGATATGAAGGCTGAACAGGAAATCATGTCTGCAGATCCATATGGCCACAATCTGCCAAATATAACGGTTGGTGAATCTAACTAAAGCTTGTTAAAAAGGTGACTGTTTCAACAGCCTGCTGTTGCCCAGTCCTTCTGTGCAGTGTGAAGTGTAACAAAAGCATACATGTACACCATGGCATTAAAACTATCATCTCCATGGAAGGAATGACAATGGGTCTTGCGTAAGGTTTTCTCCTTATATAGATCTCCCTCTCTGGGTATACCTTTGACATATTCATGAATATTAAATGGATTAAAATCAGGCATTTTACACAGAACGCAACTGTAATTCATAAAGATCGATGGGATACTTAACAGAAAGTGTTAACTTTTCCTAAGGTGTCTAGGTAACTTGATATCTATTTCATTAGCAACATTCCCTGCACTGAATTTATTTAGATGAATGAACCTGCTCTCAGTTAGTTCATGCTAAATCCTTTATGCACAAGGCTTGACTGGATGCTCTAGTATAAAAACACAGTGCTGCTTTAATTTGGGAATTTACAGGGCTTAACTTAAACATGGGAAATATATATTCTAGACAAACAGAATGAAATCTTAACTAGCCATGATAAAAAATAATATCACTGAATACAGAAATGTTTAAACAAGGATTGACTAAAATATTACTGAATTTTGTTTTTAGCTACACACTTGTGGACTTCTATAAAAAATTCAGTGAGAACTGCAGTTACAAACACAAAGAACAAACCCTCAAGCTTTAACTGCTGCAAATGGTCATTTGAAATATGGGTCTCTTTTTCAAACAATTGAAGAAACTGAGTTATTTTAATATTTAGAAATTATGGTGAAGGAAAGAAAGAGCTTTCTATATCATTATATTATCATTTAAATATGCAATGTTTGACTTCTTTCTTCTATCCATCATCCTCTCAGCTCTGTTTTGGAAACACTGTAACTGGTGGATTTCTGCCCAAAACCTCTCATATAAACCTATATCAAGGAAAAAAACGTTTTGGATACATTCCCTGCACATCAAATTATACTCTGATCCTTTTCATCCCTCTTGAAAATGCTTCTGTTTTCTGAATCCATTGCAGGATTCTTTTGTAGTGTGTACAGATAATCAGGTTTTGCCTGGAGTTCTCCTTTGGACTAACATATGTCCTGCTGCAGTGGAGATCTCATCTGCAAAGAGCATCAATGAACTCTGTCATTATGTAGCTGTCTTAAATGGTGGGACATAGAACCCACGACTTACAGTTTTACGTTCACAAAGCTATTTACTGGAGAAGAAAGCTGGAGGAATCCAATATGTGTGCTGTTAATTTGAAACAAACATAATCAACAACTGATGAGACACCACTTGACAGAAAATAATTTTGGACATTTACATAACAAACACGGGAATTACACCAAACGTCTCTCATCTGTAAATGAACATGAAAACAGATCTCCACTGGCATATGAACATGAAAACAGATCTCCACTGGCATATGTAGAAACACTAGTTTTACCCCTTGAATTGAACTCAAATAACTTGAGAATGTTTGATTTTCAAATATTTTATTTTATAGTCCTCCAAAGTGGGAAAGTGGTATCAATTTTTTTCATCTTGTAAGGAGTGAAATGGAAAAAAACAAGAAGAGTTTGGCTTCCATATAATTGCAGACTGTTGATGCAATGAGAAAAATGAAAAAGCAATGTTCCAATGACAAGTTGAGTGCATACATGCTGGGGTAAGACAGTTCAATGTCCAACCTCTTGAATGTTGCTGGATCTGAGTTGGCAGGTTCTACAATACTTGGAGGAGAAAAAGAGCTAGTATCTTTCAGCCATTACTAGCCCCAAAAACTAGCCCAAATTGCTTCTTGGATCTGCCTTGCTACTGTGAGAGTGATCTGGATAAAAACTTGCTATTACTGTGTTCATGGGTGCACTATAAAAATGCAGTTCCTTTAACAAACTGTTAGAAAAACATACAGAATATCACTATGACATTAGTGTTATTGTCATTAGAATGTATTTTCTGTTATTCTTTACGGAAAGCAAACAATTTAGTACTCAACTTTCTCAGGGAAGAAAGCCAAATGTGAGCAATTACTGATTAATCAGTTCAAATACTAAGACATGACTGAAACAGATATGATCCATGATGCACTCACTTATTTTTAATTTTTACTGGTTTGTATTTTGTAGCCCTATAAAACCATTTCTCAGTTTCTTTGAGCAATCACTGTACATTCTCTTCACCATTCTAGATTCATATTTGCAAACCCAACTGGCAATCCCTATTAATTTAAAAATAAAAAAGCAAATACTCCACTAATCAGCTGTTAATGACCAGTACCAGATTACAGTAGCATGCTTTCAAAATCAAATTGGAGGAGAAGAAGGGAAGGCCCTTAACAATTCATGAAGTAGGTAGTAAATCTAACTGACAGAAGATAAACTTTTCCAGCATTGAGGCAATAAAAGTGGTGTTGATCTATATAGCTACAGATGTGGCTCCAGGGTGCAATCTGTCCAGCTGCTCAATATCAGTGCTGCCACATGGGCACTGCAACAGGGAAGATAAATAATAAACCTCTTAGTCAAAGAGATAAATACAATTGCCAGCTGCTAATTTTCACACCCAAAGCCTGCTGGTTTCTGTTGTTAGGGAAAGAGACTACTTTTGTTAGGTATCTGATGAACACAAATAGAGGAAGAAGAAAGACCTCCTTGTTAACTGTGTAGGTATGTGAGTAAGGATTTCGGAATTTCATCTTCTAGCTTGAAGCTGGTGCCAAAGAATACCCTAAGAACATGGCTGTGCAGGGAATTCAGATAGAAGTTCAAAGTTTAACTCCACTGAAAGCAAACTTAAAGAAAGCTGTTTTCCTTGACAGTATGATTTCTGCTTTATGAGCCTGGCAGAACCTCAAGTGCTAGTCCACCAAATTCAGGACACCAAAGGAGATAAGCCATTTGTCTTTCTTCCATGGTTAACCTAGAGGAAGTTAGTACAATGATCTTGGTTACAAATCTGAAGCATGTGAAAGATTCATGTGCATGCAGTTCATTTTGGTAGATATGTGATTATTAATGAACAGATGAGTAATTATGGAAGCCATCGCAGGCTGCCCCATGGGGTATTTTAAAAACTTACATGGCTGAAATAATTTCAAAATGCATTTCTGGAGACTGTAGCTCCATATAGCTTCCCTGCAGAAGTATAGAAATCTTAAATCCAGTCATTAAAACTTGGATTCATTGATGTAAATTTTTTAATCTCAGAAACCAATTATTTAAATATTTTGCCATTTTCCCTTTGTACCTCTTATTGAAGAAAAGAAGAATAAAGCTTTCATATTTTTAAGGAATTTATTGTGTTTAAAAAAACTTTGCTTTCTGTGATCCAGAACAAATCGCTGAAAATCTTGCTTTGATGGTTAATAGGAAATCACATTTGATGGATTACTGAGATTCATCTGAATAATGTTTCCCCCTTAATTTTGTCTTAGAGCAAGAGATTGAAAAGCTCCCAGTGTAAACTTACCTAGAATGACTGTGGGCTTTAAAAATTGAATAATAAAATGAAATCCTCTGGCAGGCAGGTGGAAGGATACTGCCTGCAGTACTGTGTTTTCTGATGCCATCCAGTGAGATAATGAATCCATGTCTATGGAAATTGATTCATTAATATTTCATTGAGTCAGCTTTCAGTACAATTCATGAACTGCCCCTAGAAATTCAATAAGTGAATTCAATGAGATGCAGAGCTTAACAAATCTGGAGCAAAAAGTAAAAAATACTATGAGTCGGTAATTACCAGAGGAATTTGCTGTGTACATGAACCTTGGCAGCAGCATTTTATGTGTGTATTTTATCTGCAGAAAAGCCTAAACAAAACAGCTACAAACATGTGTCTACATGTGGACCCAGAAAGTGATACTAAAGAACTGTTGAACCAGACAGGATTCTGATTAAAAAATAAAAAAAAAAAATTACCTCTTAATGTTTTTTCTTGTTTGAAGTTCAAGTCTATGAGTTGAATTTGTGTTTTTCAGTGATAGCTGTCTTTATGGTATGCATAACTCTTCAGCCTTGGCAGGTGTACTGCAGAGCCCAGTGCACACATTGTGACACGAGCTTCACTTTTCTATCTCCATTGTGAAGTCTGTGGGAAAGAAGTTTTACACAGCAGCATACAATGAAGCTTGTTATTTTTCTACATTTTGTTCAATCAGAGGATGTGGGACAGATGTGAACATTTAAGCCATCTTGGAAGAATGGATAACCATTGAACATGGTACATAGCTGAGGTTTTGGGTTAGAAACACATGCATGCCAGTAGCTCAATTCACCATGCAGAATTGGCATCAAAGGGGCTGATTAGGGAAAGAGATTCAAATTACTTTGTCGACTAAGTAATTGGTCTTTGAGTGTTCCTAAAAAGGGATTGATAAATAATTTTATTTTCATTTTGTATCAGTGTCTCCAAGACCATGTCTGACTAACCTATATTGATGTCTTTTAATTAAACCATGCTTGATATGCTTATGCTGCAGTGGTGCATACTGAGTTGCATGCTAGACATTCCAGATAAAGTAATTATGCTATTTGTCACTGTCATGATTAATGTGTGACAGCTGTTATGACAGCTGTGCCACTGTTTTGTCACAACACTGTGTTCATCCATAGCAAAATTAGGTGTCTCATTCAAAGGTACGCCGTTGCTACTATTTTCCTAAGAAGTAAACAATGAAGAAAACTGAGAAGGAATATTACATGAACTCTGTGACAAATAAGAGAAATGACATCTCTATTTTTTCCTTAAATGATGCTTGCCTGCATTGGAAATGAAGATAGCTCACCTTTTGCAAACAAGCTGTCATACGGAGCCAATCCACAACTAATCTAACAAATAAGGTCTTTCTATGTGGAAGAATTGCTTCATAATTTGAATTTACCTTGTCAAGCAAGGCTTTAGATGTTATCTAAATTACCATTGGTTGTAACAGTCGGGGAGAGGGGGTTGGTAAAGCTGGAAGAAAAAGCAAAAGTTGTAAATAACAGGGCTGGTGAGGCACATGAGCCTCCCCTTTAGCAGCCAGTCAAGCAAAGCGAAACAAATAACCTCCTCTGACACATACACACCTCCAATTGCTTTAAACTAATTGCAGTCTAACTCCAAACTGTATCTTAAACCATCTAATTAAATACTGTTATTAACTTTACCTAATACTGTTTCTTATGAATCACTGAAACCAGATTGTAACAATTAAAGAAAAAGATGTGAAGAGACAGATGGTTAAAAGAAAGCATTATTTCATTATCTTATAAGTTTTGCTGACATGCCTATTGTGCATGCTGTTTAAGTACAGAAAAATATACTTTGTCTTCTGTTCTCTATCACTGAGAAACTGTGAAACATGAGTTTTAGGGTAGGAAAGCATGTATTTTGCCAAAAATGAAGATTTGCATTAGAGAGAACACCTCTATTTGAAAGCAAGAAAGGTTATTTACTTTTCTTATAAACTCAATTGGAAATTATAAATATGTTTTAATTGTATCCCATTTTCTCTACAACTTAATTTGGTTGAGACATACATGGCATATTTCACTGCTCTCAGCGGCTCTCAGATGAAGAACAGTACCCATGATGTTAATCATATTTTATCCCACTACTAGACATTTTATGTGTTGCTAGTAGACATTTTATGTCAAATGTCACAAGCACTGTGTAGTGCTTTTTGCAGCTCAGTACTTACATCTGAGCCAAGTGGACTCTTTGGAATTATCTGCAAAAATGCATCTTTGTTGCTAATTGGTAAGAGAAGATGTATCAGGGAATTTCTAATTCAGTTAAAAAAATTTAATACAGAGACATATTTTCTTTCCAATTATAATTTCAAGATTATGCAAAGAAACAGGCTTTTATTCTGTTGGAAATAAAGAATACCATAAGTGAATATTGTGGCATGGGTGTATACATTTATGTGTTGAATGAATGGCTTAATATAATTGCATAAATCTAAGCTAGATGAGAAAAACCATTAAGTTAAAATCTCTGAATTTTAAATAGTTTTCTACTTCTTCTTGGAAATGCTTGTGAGATCACTGTAATGTATTTATGCCGTTGGTCATAAACACAGTAGAGCATAAGGGATACCTACATAAAAAATTTGCTTACAAAATTAAACCACAGTCCTAGGTTCATATACTTAGTGTCCTAGTATTTTTAAAAGGCTACATATAAACTCATATAACAAAAAACCAGTCATTGCAGCATTTGCATAGCAAGTGATAAATAAGAGGTGTGTGCAATCCTCATATGAAGATATAGATATAGACTATAGTTGTAGTTCTTATTACTTCTGCTCTAAGGATATATGTATTTCTTCATCCTCTCAACATTACTTGTAACTGCAGTCAGGAAAAAACTGCTCTGATGAGTATCAGTCTGAACAATCCAGTATCTTAGATTAATATAATTTAAAACTAAACCCATTTTTCCTACAATTGTTTAACATTTGCTGTGGCAAAGAATGCTTCGTAAGCTATTCAGTAATATTCAAAAATGTAGAAGAATTCTCCTCGAGAGAAAACACTTTTCACAATAGAAAAAATTCAACTTTAAATAACAAAAACACCCTCAAATGAAGCCAGGCCAAGCATGAACTTTATTGAGGACATCAACTACACTTTATTTTTGTTTACACAATGAAGATATTATTCTTTTAAAAAGTTCTACCTGTAACTCATTAAAGGAAATTCTTTTCCCTTTTAGTTTTCCTTTAATTCTTTCTCCTTTATTTCCCTCTAAGTCTTGGAAATTGCAAGTTTTTACCTAAGCATTGTCAACTCTCCAGGAAAACCTACTGGAAAGAAGATCATGATTAACCCTCTTCCACAAATTTGTTCAAAACTATTGCTTCAAACTATGATGCTTACATGTAGGAATTGCTGTAGAGATGTGCAGTAGCAAATATACAGGAACAACGAATGCGAATCTTTATTGCAGACTGTTGCAGAGATTTTTATGCATATGAAAGGACTTTGAAACCTTCACTGTTAATTGCTGCTTACTGTCAACCTACCAGTGTGATCCTAGCACAAAGGCAGAAGGATAGATACAGGCATATGTGGTTCAAGGAGGTAACGTATTTGCATAAAATGGGTCAACAGTTGAGGAGCAGAACCCATTTCTAGTGACATTTGTCAGCAACATTTTTCATTTATGTTTAAACAATGTTGTCACAAGTGTGTGCTACAACAAGTTTGCAGAGCCAGCTTTCTGCTGACATTTGTGACTGAGCCATTTCAAATGTTTGAATGTATTCTGAATCATTCTGTTATTATTATGTGTGCGGATTGAATATAATGTCTTACTTACCCTTAGGGTGAAATGGAACAGAAGGTGCAGCATCGGCAGACAGAGCTCTCTGAACACCCAGCCTGACAGTGTCAGGATTGCTGTCTGGGTCTGACAAAGAGGAAACAGATTTTACTGCAGTAGGACCAACGTATTGATTCCTACAAGCATTGGCAGGACTCCGCCGGAGTGTGGTGTGATTACTTTCTAACTTACACTGTTGTCTGCATTTTGTGTGTACTGTATCCCCCAAAAAGGAAATAAAAAGGTACCACTTTTCTGAGGGTAGCCCATCTCTGTCTATCTTCACTCCTCTTTTGTCATCTTAGGGCAGCACAGAACAAAGGCAACTCAACATCTTAAAGTGAGTTGATTTTCTGAAGGATGGAATGCTGCCAAAGTACTCTTTTGGGAGAGCAAAACAGAAGACAAGTCTGCATGTGCTATGCTTGGGAACACAGAAGCAATTTTCAAAGATTATTTTAACAATTTACTTTTACCTGAGGTAGTACAACAAGGCAGAAGTGATTCAAATTATCTTATTTTGTGCTTGAAATTTTAATCTAATCCATGGAAAAGACTAGAGAAAATCTAAAAACCTACAAGCATGTTTTGAGAATTAAGAATTTCTGCTGTGTAATCAGTACTAAATGAAATATACTATCAATTCCAAAAGTAAAATATTTTACTGATTCAGAACATATACCGGTAAAACTATGGGGTTTGATAATCAAATAACAATAGACTGAAAATAACAGGTACATTAAAATTATTTTAATCTGATTTTAAAGGTAATTTAAAAGCAATGATGTTTAAACCCCATTTGGGATTAGCTTTTTCGGAGCAACAGAGTAGAATTTGAATGCATGTAGTAGGGGGATGCAATAAACAGGCTATATTTAACTAGTGACATGTTAAGTCTTAGGAAGGAAATGTGAAGGACGGTGAAATTTAGAAGGAAAACAGCTTCTATACATCTTTATTTAGAAATTTAGAGTGCAATAAAGAAAACAAACAAAAAAATCAGAAAAAATACCCAAATATAATTTTGATAGTAATAGACTGATCATTAAATAACTACAAATTTAGATATTTTAATAGAACACGAATGGACACCAAACTAGAATAATTAATTTTTCTTTGTTTCTCCTTGCTTCAGCTTGCAGACAGCCTTAGACAGGAGGAAAACTGATAGCGTGTAGTGCCTGAGTGTTGTTCAAACAAACTAAGAAAAACGTACATAAACCAAACTAGAAAGACTGTATTTCTGAGGTGAAAAAGTAGAACAGCATCTATGAATTCTTCAGCTCAGGAATTAAAATGGATTTTAACAAGCAAATACCATCTCTGATTATTGGATGAAGATTACTAGCCTTTCTCAAATAATATAGGTTACGCTGATTTCTGCAAGTAGTTTGTTACTGGTAAATCCATTTTACCATCTGGATAAATATAAATAAAATAATAAGATCTAGTTATTTGTTGTGTAAAGCAGGAAACTATATATGGCATAAAAAACACAATTCAACAGAGCAAAAATTCTTGCATATTTTCAGGCTACATCAAAGTCAGTGATAAAATATATTTTTAAACAAGTATATAGCCTAAATATCACTTTCATGAGTTCAGAGAGGATAGGCTTACATCTCAAAATGCATGCCCTTCATGCTGCAGAATATTAGAATTTTAGGTGAGCTGACAGGGAAAATGAGGCCGTGAGTGGCTGGCACTTACTCTATGTACAAGTGCAAAAGAGACCAAAGAGCTGTAGAAGTTGGCACCGCACAACTGTTTCTCTGAGGCTGTAGGAAATAACAGTGGAGAGAGGCCCTTAGCAAGCCACCACAGCACACTGATCATGCAGAGGAGGAAAAGCATCCTCATGGCTGGCATTGTTAATGAGGAAATCACTGTTTCCTGACCTTGACTTTCTTGAAACCTTGCTGTTTGGAAGTCCTGAAGATATAAAATATTGTCTGTTGAGATCAGAGAAAGGGGTGGGTGTGGCTGGGGTAGGACTGTGTTGCTTGCTGTAGTGTTTTGCTTTTAATAGATATGGTTTTCCCTCAAACCTCAGCCAGGCTTGACAATGATGAAGTCTGAGGGCTCCCATACAGAGTGACCTTTCATGTGATCATATTGACTGCTTGTTCATGATCTGATGATTTAACAAGGAGACTTCCTGCTCAACTCTTACTGGAGACACAAATGCTAATTGCTCTCAGATAGCTCACTGGTGAAGAGTCATGTCCTGTCATCTTGAGATTTTAACACTAAGAAGCAAAGTCACAAATAATTCCATTGCATAGGCCTAATCTGTTCCCAAGGTTGATGAACATGTACTATAACAAAATATAAACATATATTGAGAGAGTCACAGAGTATGCTCAGCTGGGCGGGACCCACAAAGATCATCAAGTCAAACTCCTGGTACTGCACGGGACCATCCCATGTGCCTGATGGCATGGTACAAATGCTTCTTGAACCTCCCCTGACACAGCTTCAGGCCATTCCCTCAGGCCCTGTCACTGTCAGCACAGAGCAGAGATCAGTGCCTGCCCTGCTCTTCCCCTCACAATGAATTTGTGACTGCAGTGAGCTCTGTCCTCAGTCTCCTCCAGGCTGAACAGACCAAGTGCCCTCAGCTGCTCCTCACAGGGCTTCCCCTCAAGGCCCTTCACCATCTTTGTTGCCCTCCTTTGGACAGTCTAACAGGTTTAGATCCTTCTCATGCTGTGACACCCAGACCAGCCCCCAGCACTGGAGGTGAGGCTGCCCCAGCTCAGAGCACAGCAGGACAATCCCCTCCCTTGCCAGGCTGTGATGCTGTGCCTGATGCCCCCCAGGACAGGGTTGGCCCTCCTGGCTCCAGGGCACTGCTGGCTCGGGTTCAACTTGCCATAGACCAGGAGCCCCAGGTGCCTTTCCTGGCACAGCTTTCCAGCATCCCATTCCCCAGTCTGTCCCTAGATCCAGGGTTGCCCCATCCCAGAGGCAGAATCCAGCACTTTGTCCTGTTGAATTTCCCGTGGTTGGTGATTGCCCAGACCCCGGATTTGTCAGGGTCTCTCTGCAGGGCCTCCCTCCCCTCGAGGGAGTCAACAGCTCCTCCCAGTTTTGTATCGTCTGCAGGCTTGCTCTGTATCCCTTCCAGTCCTGTGTCCAGGTCATTTATGAAGCTGTTGAAGAGCAGAGGGCTGAGGATGGAGCCCTGTGGAACCCCACCAGTGACAGGCCCCCAGTCTGATGTCACCCCATTCTCTGTAACCCCTTGTGCCTGACCCGTGGCCCAGTTGCTCCCATCCCATGATGGGGTTATCCAGCTCTGGGCTGGACATTTTGTCCAGAAGGATCCTGTGAGAGACAGTATTGAAGGCTTTACTGAAATCCAAAGAGATCATCTGGCTTCCCTTGATCAGCTAGGTGGGTTACTTGTCATAAAAGGAAATCAGGTTCGATAAACAAGATTTTGCTCTCTTGAAGATGTGCTGGCTGTGACCAATGACTGTGTTGTCTTTCAGATGTTTTTCGCTATCTCCCAGAATAATTTTCGCCATTTTCCAGTTTTATGCATTGTGGTAGATATGTCTTAAACACTGTAGATAAGCTGTTTATTTTTATTCATGCTTTTTATTTCTCCTTGCATTAAAAAAAATATGGTTCCTGAAGTCATGCTAAATTTGAATAGCATGTTCACATTTTCTCACTTTCATTAGGAAGGTTGGGCACTGATCTTGTGATTATGTATATGCTAGTCTTTAATATTGTATGTAATTCTGAAAAATAAGGCATATTTGGCCCAGAGAAAATGCTTAGTTGATGCACCAGCTTTCTAATACCACATCTAGATCTACTTCCATGGCATATTATGTTATGTATAATAGCATAATACTCTGAATGATTGTTAAAGAAAATGAAGAGTTAGCAGAAAAGCTAAGGAATTTATTGATTTTAATAATTTATGTATTATTTTTCAAAAACTTCTCAGCAAACCACCAACTTTAACTTAAGGCAGGAGGTGATAAAAGTGATAGATTACTCTAGACCATAAACTTAATGTGTTTTATTTGTATTAAGGACTACAGAAAGTGAGAGATCAAACATACAGCCTCTGAAAAGTTCAAAACAAGTACATTTATGTCAATATTTAAGCCCATGTGAGTTTTCTTGTGATTAGCAAAATAATGACCAAAGCCTAAGTACCACTGCTAGTAATTTTGTACCAAATTCAAAAATCAGCTCTTTATTGTTTTTAATAAAGAAATGATTTTTTATGAGATTCATGACTGTGATGAGCTGTGATGTCCCAATGACTGGCAATGCAGAGCAAGTGTAACACTTCTATGTGATTGTTGCTTTTTTATCCACTTCACAGTACTCAAGTACTTTCAGGCCCATTAATCTGGCAGTTTATTTCCTAATCACCACAATGTAATATATCCCTCTGTAAACATTCTCTGGTTTTGTAATTGTGAGCCAAATGTTTTTGCTACATATTCAAATTGCTTTTCCCTTTCCACCAAAGCCTTGAAGAATAATATTTCCTGTGGAATACCCTTTGTGCAACAGGGGTTGTAACACTGTCTTTTCGTACCTACTTTTAGTGCTCAGGCTGTGTGGCATCCTCCCAGTCTTCTAGGGTGCTTTGTGAAAGACTGCCAATCAGAAATTTGTGTCAGTCAATTTAAATCAATGTCAGGACTGTTATGCAACAGTTGCTTCCAAGTTTTGCTTTAATACCTAGGGTTTGTGTTACTGATATTAAATAAAAATTATTTGCAATGAATTTTAAATGAAGGAAAAGTTCTCACCAGAGATCTGTTAAAAGCAGGCTAACTGTTGTTCTCTTCCCCCACTCCTTGCTCCTTTTTAGAAGAAGGGCTTTAAATTATATATTAACCAAAAAGGTAAACAGAATAAAATGGGCAATTAAATATTAATGGAAGATGTAGTGGAATTGTCCTGTGCAGCACTTAAAATGGCCCGAATGATTGAGCTGTGAATTGCTCTCCCTTAGGTATTGAAAAATTCATCAGCACTATTTAATAAATGTTCATATTCGTAGCCACTCATGTTTACACTACAGCACTTCCAGGAGAGTGCTTACTAAAGAAAACATTTTAATGGAAGGTGAACTTTCCTGTACAGTGAGTCACCTTAAATTATACAGACTGTGTGGTAGAAGAGACAGAGAAATCTCTGAACAGACAAATGAGAAGTACGCATAACTTAAGAGCATTTTTCTTAAAGAGAGCTGCCCATGAATTGTAATGGGCTTTCTGAATCCAAAGCTATTTTGAATCTTTTAAAAATTCATTTTGTTTGCATTTAAAAAATATTTAGCCTTCACTACCCACATGAAATCATCTTCCATGCTGACTTGGGCTAAGGACACTGTTATTACTGAAATGTCACCTGATTGACCTAAAGGAAGGGAAAGACTGGCAAAACAAAACTTGCATCACAAATCAATTAAGTGTTGAAGTAGTTCTTCTACAGGTGATACTCTGTAGACTCAATTTGCATATGCAGCATATTAACACTATTAAAATATTCATTAACAAATTTAGTGTATTAATTAATGAATTCACACCAAAACCTTAGAAAACAAACATGAAATTTCTTGAGTGCTTTGTATATTAACTGGTTAGGTTGTAAGAATGTCTGTTCTTTATAGGAGCATTTTTGCCTAGGTGTGGTTCAATGGATTCTGAATCAACCTGGAGGCAGCAAGTTGCTGTTAACCCCTGCTTCAAATTCTCTTATTGCCCCCACTCACAGCACATGGGGAATAAAGCTACATGCTTCCTTTTTTCTGGAGAGCCACAGTGGGCATGCTCTTAGAAACCCAGTGACTGCAGCATGGTCTGTCTTTGTGCTCTTCTTCAGGGCATGGGTCTTTGACTTTTTTAGAAGTGTTATTTTCTCATTAATGTGTTGAAGCCTGCAGCTTAGGGGAATGGTGGAACTGAGCATAGCAGATGTTCAGGTGCCCCATGAGCTCTAGAGCAGTGTGACCTATGTCTATTCTGGTATTAATCCAGTAAAGGTCCTTCTGACCTTTGTGACCCTCTTGTTCGGTTTATTACTTCTCCATACAAAACACATGATATCCCATGTCAGTTCAGTTTAGTGCACTCTAGCTCATCTAGGCAAGCACTAGGGGAATTTTGACCAAATATTTAGCTCCAAGTGAAGTCATCTCTAATTGTGCTGTGCAGGTTCACACAGTAACTAAGGACTTGTGTTGTCTTGGAAAATGGATAAAGTATGGAAAGAAGTACTGGCTTTTCTTATGAGAATTTGGGTACTGAAGTGACATGGTGGCAAGTTCATACTTCTAATAAAAGATGTATCTGTCAAACTGGGTTTGCTGAATATTTTCGTAAGAGAGATGCTTTGTTGAAAGTTAGCATGGTTGGAGGCAAGATTTAGCTGGGTTGCTGTGCTGGGGGGAAACTCAAGAAAATTTCAGAAATGCTTTCTCTAGCATGTGCTTTTGGAAGTGAAGGAAGTGAAGTGGAAGGAAGCGAAGACAATCCGGGCATTTCAAAATTGAGACTTGGTTTCTATGAAACAGTCTCAGAGGCTAGGAAATGCAGGCAACACTGCAAAAGAAGTATAAGCTAATTTTTTTATTGTGCTGGAAGGATAAACTTCTAAGCTCAAAGAGCTGCCTAGTGGAGATGTGTCAGACACACCAGCTCTAAGATATCCTATCTCAGTCACTGTCATAGGGAGTGATACACACACCAACTAAGAAGCAGCAGATGGTTTGGAACATCTCATGAAAAAACAATAGAAGTCGAAAATATTTGCAAACTAGAAAAAATCTTGTTTATTATTTGCAGTTCTCTTAACTGACACCCTAAAATGAAGAGTGTTTATAAACTTTATGCTGACAAGCTTTTGAAATAATCAAGATTATTTTATAGGTGCTTTAAAAAACTCTTCCGCAAAACATCTTGTTGAAAAGGAATATATACCGAGTCCTTTAATACGCATATTAAGAATATTGTGTGGAAAAAAAACAAACCCAAAGCCAGTTAAGATTTCTTCTTCAGTGGTAGCTGAAAACAGCACCTGGGAAAGGATTGAAATAAAGTATTTCTCAGGGGATTAAAACCAATCCTTTTACAATTCTTTTTGTGGGTTTGTAGAGATGTTAAAGGGAACTAGAGTGGAGTGCAGTATGGAGTTGCAGGAAGCTGAAAGGCAAGTACTGATCTCTTCACTCTCGTGACCAGTGAAAGGGCTTTAGGAAATGGCATGAAGCTGAGTCAGGGGATGTTTAGGTTGGATACTGGAAAAAGTTTTTTACCTGGATGGTGGTTGAGCCCGGGGAAGTGGTAACAGCACCAGCCTGACAGACCTCAAGAAGCATTTGGTCAATGCTCTCTGGCACAAGGTGTGACTCTTGGGGTGTCCTGTGCAGGGCTGGGTTAGACTCGATGGTGCTGATGGGTCCCTTCCTGCTCAGCATGTTCTGTGATTCTATGACCGCATAGTTTCATGTCATGTGTTTTGAGTTCACATTTGATGCAGTATGGTCAGTACCTTGGGGATTGAGGGAGAGGGGCAAAAGGCCTAAACCAAAAAATTTTTCCACAAAGACCACTTGTTAAAGACTTCTAGTATTTTTAATTTACCTCATGTGTGTATGAGGAAAAAAAGGTCACCTGATTCCAGAAGTAGGGCAAATCATGATATTGCTACATATGTTTTATTTGCAGCTAACAAATAAGATAAAGACATTCCCTGGCTTTCATTTGGTGAGGCTGGGAAGGGTTCTTCATGTTTTATTTGGACAAAATTTAAATGAAAATTTGATAAGCATCCTGCCTTTTTTTAACCCACTTGCTATAATGGAAAACTTCCTCCACTATCTCTAGCAGGCTGAAACATGGAAATTGGGGTTTGGGGGTGTTTTTTGAAAGAAGGATGGAAGGAATTAATAGCAGCCTTTTACAATAAAGTCAGAACTCTGAAAGATTTAATAGAAAGGGTTTTTAATGACAATTACTATTCTCTGAGAAAGAACTTGCTTGATTATTTGGTCGGTCACCTGGGAAACTGTAATCAGTAGGTAGATGGATATGGGGAGGAATTTTCCAGCCTTGTTTATGGATCAGCTCAGTAAATCTTCTTGCCCTTCTTCTTTTCAGGGGCAGGCAACTTGGCTCACTTCACTGTCATATGAGTGAAAAGTTGAGTTTTGTCTCATGGAAAAAGATGCTATCGAAAACAAGTTTTTCCAAAGAAAATATTTGGTTTGCTCACACTTTCTAGGGATTACTTGGTCAGTTCTGCTTTTTTGTCCATATGCTGCAGAAGAAAAAACATCTACTCCCTTTATATTTCATTAGCCCCTCTCAGAAGCAGTACCTAGGCTAAATCATACACAGGTTTTGAATATTTGAGCTACTACTGGAAACATTGCATTTTCATCTAGCTGCTTCAATTTGTATTGATGAAACAAGACAGTACTCTTGCTGTCAAAGTGTGTGTGGTATCTGAGAAATGCATTGACTTAAAAAATAGGAAGCACTCAAAGAGCATAATGATGTCTGGCTGCCTGTCTTATTCTAAATACTATGAAACCACGAACCCTTCTCGAGGCTGCTAGTCATACTTAATTCTGTTCAAGCTCTAGTAAAGAAAAGCCTATTTGGCTTTGTGCAAGATTTTCCTCTCTAACTTTATCCTGATCCATGAACCTCTTCCCACTTGTCAGTCCTTCATTTATTGAGCATCAGGCTTCATCTTTCCTCCCTTTATATATCAGTTTTGGAATATGAAGCACTTTTCTCTGGAGAAGAGGTAATAGGGAAAAATGTATTTTGTATCTCTCAATCATGTTGTGGTTCTCTGCTGAAACTTCTCTTTTCCTGTATCTCTTAATTCCTCTCCTTTTTTCCTGTGCATTATTAACGTTCCCCCTAAATTATTTACTGTAGCTCGTAAAATGTCATTAGTGAGAGTCGTTTCACTGGTGAGGAGAACTAAAAACTAGCTTGCAGATGATTGAAGGGGAGTGAGAGAAGAAAAAACAGTGAGGCTAAAGAAATATCACTGTTGAAACCAAGTAGATGCTAGAAGCTTGAGACAGAGGAGAGACTATTGGTAGAAAGGACTGGGGTATGGACAATAGTGCTGAAGAGAGGCTGAGGATTAAAGAGGGAACCTGTAGTGACATTAGAGAGGAAAAATAAAAGAATTGTACTAGTTTGAAAATAGGACCACTGACGTAAAAGGCCATTACAATGCATCCAGTGAGTGGATGATATTGACTGAGGCAGAAGGTGGACTTGTTAAGAAGAAAAATCATGAAAGTGGTCTGAGAAAGACAGAGCTGATGCAAATTAATAGCACTCTTTTAGTTGGAATATATAGGAAAATAGATCTTAGAAGAATATTGATAGAATTTAAAAGCACTCATAGGTGGCCTGCAGAGAAAGAAGGAATGAAGATATCCAGCAGAGCAAATTTTTGGAAAATAATAATGGGGGAGAAAGTTGCTATAAGAAAGATAAATAACTGACTGTGAAAACTTCAGTGAGACTTTGAACAGTCTTGACACTTTAGACAGAAGTTATAGGACATCAAAATACACATTCATGAAGGAGAGAAATGGAAATTGTATGAGACAATGGAACAGATAATAACCTTTAAATTATGAATGCAAAAATTGAATGAAATTGGAGGAATGGAAATGACTTTTTGTCACTTTTTGATGATAAAAAGTCTTTCAAAAATATGGAAGTGTCTGAAAAATGAGAAACTTTTTTTCTCTGTCTAGTAACTTTTTCCTACTAGGATTTGAGTCCGCCCTTATCTTTATTCTTCTTCATCACAATTTTTTACCTCAGATGTATCTTCTACACCTTTAGCAAAAAACCAATTTGACATATACTTAGTTTTGGACTTTTTACATTCGGCCATGTTTTAGAGGCAGTGTAGATATTTAGCATCCTTTCCAGGTACTAGCAGGCAGCAGCTCCAAAGAAGCTATTGGATCCTCAGGCTAAGACATGAAAAGGTACGATTTCCAAACTGCATACAATTACAAAATGTGCAAATCCATTTATTCACTAATAGGGTTTATCCTTAGCTCCCTGTGCACAGCTTTGCAAATTTACTTACAAATGACCATACTGTAAAATTCAGGTTACTCCTGTGGGATAACTGTCTTCTTTTTTTTTCTTTTTCTCAGTAGGTAATTAATACTTAGATAAGTAATACATTTAGATTGCAAGTAACTATTTATATCAAAACCTGGCTTGCTTTAAAGCAACACATTCACTGAATCTTAGTTAAACTGCAGTGGTCTAATCCTTTTTGCCCTCCTCTGGCAGGTTTACCATGGAATTTAATACTGTACTTGTATGAGATTATGCCTCAGAAATGGAGATTGAGAGACTGCACATGGATGCTTCATAGGGAATGGCAAATTTAAGGCTGAAAATCCACGTCAGTGATTCTTATGATTAAAGTAGACTATATTTAACAGAAAATTTTAGATTTGTGTTTTAATAAAAATATATTAAAACAACCCCAAAACACAAAGAATTAGAAATAATGTTTTTACAATTTCTTCGAACATAGTCATAATGTTTATTATGTTCTCTGTTTTTTATCCATATGCTGCAGAAGAAAACAATCTCTACTCCCTTTATATTTCAGTAGCTCTTCTCAGAAGCACTACCTAGGCTAAATCATACACAGATTTTGAATACTTGAGCTACTACTGGAAACATTGCAGAGAGTACATTTATTTGCTCCAACACTCAATTTGGTCCCAAGGGTGGAATCCTTTATGGGGATATCTGCATGTCCACTTGAGAAGATTTAGTAGGAACTACTGATGGTTTTGAAAACGTTGTGGGCACTGTATTAAAACAATTACTATAGTCCAGACCTTCCTACCAACACTTAACACATAATATTTCACTCCCCTTGAACATTTTACATTTAAGCAAATATATATGTCTGAAAGTCTGTCTCTAAGCAGTTAAAAAGGAGAGTGCCAAAAGACTTCACATTACATTGTTCAGAACAGCACCCAGAAAACCAAACAGTGAATGTTTTGAGGGTAAATTGGAGGAGTATTCTTGGAGGCAAGATTTTGCACAAATGGCCCATCATTGTACCAATGTTCTGCTATCCCATTTGGTGGGCAGACAAACAGACCAAAACCTGAGCCATTTGCCAATAGAGAGTGATAGTTTCTTTGTTTACTATGACAGAAAACATTTTAGTTTCAAGACAGGAACAAGTTCCTGCAAATGTTTCAGTATAATTATTTTCTAGATTGTGTATGGTTTGGTGGCAAGATAAACAAAAAAAATTGAGCAAAAAAATTAATTGGGTGGTTTAAATTGGCTTTTTTCATTTGACTAAAAATTATAGCATTAGCTTAGTATTTCTGGAGAGCTCTGCATTTTACCACCTTCCAGAAAAGTTGCTTTTGAAACTCTGACTTTTGTTTTAAGCTTCATATGAAATTAAATAATAAAACTTAGCGATTTAACAGAACAGAGCTTCTTCTTCTACTTCAATGTGTAAAAACTCAATAAACTTATGCCTTGACACAAAAGTCAATCTAATATCATATTATCAATGGAGGTATCTCCATGTCTTTCAGAAGCTCTGAGGCAGAAGGCATTTGATAAGTGATAGATATTAATGAACTGAGGATAATTAATTTAGTGTTGGTCAATGTTCTTACAATCCTGAAAATAACTTGAGGACTTTTTTACTGTTCATTTGACACAATCGAGATGTTGGTAGCTTTGTCTCTGAAACTATTGGTTTAGAGCATAAAAACATCTTCAAGATGATTTATAGCAAAAATATATGGGACAATCTCCAGGCATTATCTCTAATGGGTTGAAAGGCAGAAATTTTGGTCTTGATAATGGATATATAATAGTAAGGAATTAATAACATTATGAATTTAAAAAAATATATTGCTTTGGTTAGTTATGTGGTAACCTAGAAAAATTGAAATGTGTTTTCATGCTTCAGGAAACATTAAACATTTTGATCTGAAACTCATAAAATCTTCTCAAAAAAACAGAATAATGTAAAAAGAACTTGTAAGCTTCTCTGTGCTTAAAATTTCTTAGTCAGATATTATTAATTACCTATAGTTTTATTTTGCCCCTACATTTGAAAGTTGTGGCTGCAAACTTTTGCTGCTGCACATTTTTATTAATCTTCCTTTATTTATCTTATCTACTTGTCATTCAGTACTTGGGAATATGAACATGGCCATAGAATAAAGAGTTTCTTTAAATACTCTTACTCAGGGAAATAAATAATGAAACTCTTGCTGGCTTCAGTGAAGGAGACATTCTACAAACCCCAGTAATCTGAATGCCAAGCACACATGGACTTAGAATATATATTATAGGTTGAAAAGTAAGCAGAGGTCTGTCATAAGAAAAGGCCAACAACACAACTACTTCTGTAGACTTAAGAACAAAATATGACCAGTGTAAAAAATTTTGAGAAATACTATGTGTCATCCTGCAATTCTAGCAGAAACTGAATCGCTTTTCTATCTGATTGATATAAATAAGATAAAGAACATACAGAAGATGTATTTGTTTCTGAGGATACTTAGCAGATTTGGAATGAAAACTACCCTGGGAGGATGGAAGGATGGTTCTTGGATGGTTCATGGATGGTTCATATCTTACTTGAAAAGTAATCTCTGTTGTAATAATAGTAATAATAATAATAGTAATAATGCCATTTTTCAAACAATTTTTTGTAAAGGACTATCCTCACCAAGGAAGAGTTATAATTTCTTTCTTTTTCCTATTTTATCCTGTGAGATTTTTTTTCATTAATGTGTCGTTCTGCTGTCACACAGGAATTATTATTTTGGCAGTCAACATCACTGTTTTGTACACTGTTTCAAGGAGACAAGAAAAAGCAGCTGGGCTGCTTACTCCTCAATGAAGGCAGACGTAATAACATTGTAACTGAAAATAGAATCAGACAGATAATCCAGAGGTTGCAACTTAAAAAATATTTTTTATATATGTAAGAATATATAGATATAGATATTAATAATATTATGAGTGTTTCAGTTCAGTCTTCACTTTAAAAGATCGTAATAAAATATGATAGAGGTGGAATAACACAACAGAATAAATAAAGCTGGCTGGTGGGAAAACAGGTAGCAAGGTAAACAGGTAAACTGAATAATGAATACTCCAAGACTTTCATCTGTTCTCCTCTGCAGCACAAAGTGCAGATGTCTTCAGAGCTTATGAAAAGCACAGCATAGATCACCCTTATACGTGCTCAACTTTATTTTAAACTTGTTTTTAAATCACTGTGACAATTCTGCACAGAGAAATGAATGCAAACACCTTTTTTAAGGTATGACCCTGAAATAAAAAATGGGAAAGATTTGTCTGAAGCTGCTGTGAACTGCAAAACATGAAAATCTGTGTGTCTCCAGTTGTGACAGCTCAACAGTGCTGTATTTATCTAGAAAATCTAAAGCTAAGAGCAGCAGGTTGTGCTGGATGCTGGATGGCATAAAGCAGCTGCACAGATATCCTGGAGTCCCAAGATGGTGGGATTTTTCTAGGAGAAAACAGAAAGGCATGTCTATCACAACCCCAGAAATAAGAGCATTTAGCACTCTGTTGTCTATTCCACGAAGTATACTTTTAATACAGGACTGAAAGAGGAGAGCCTGTATCATTGAAATGGACTTCATATCAACTCCACATAAGCTCTTGTACTTCTTTGGGATATTTTGCTGCTGTTTGAAACTTTCAGTCAAGAAGGAAGTGGTATATTATACTGGTGAGAACTGAGAGAGCTCACCAAGCTCTCAATGACTGCTTGCTGCATTAATAAAAATCAAATGAAAAAAGCAATCTGATTAAATTATGTGTGTCTTTTCGTATGCCAGTGGAGCTTAACTAAGCAAACAGAAGCATTGAAATAAATCAGTGTTGGTTTATTAAAGATCAGAATTCAATATCTCAATAGTTCCACCAGTGTTCTCACTGTTTAGCTTTTCTATGCAAAGAAAGTAAAACACAATGCCACTGTGGGACTCTTGTTAGAGAAGTGACACATAGAAAAGCATAGTTTTCTTTCAAGGAAGATGCTGCTCTGTCTACTTGTACTTCTTGTCTTTTCTTAAAAGATTTTTATGAAAAAAAAATCGTAATATAGTTTTCTTTTGGTTTTGTAATAGAGGTGTCATCCTTTAGATATTCAGGGCTTGCAGATAGAAATGTACCTCAGCTCAGCTTCTTTTCATTTAATACTCTCATCTGTGCAAATAGATTCCTCTCACATTGATCTTGCAGCATCATCAAGATAGCCACCCTTTGCAGTCAGGAAAAAATCAAGGGTGTTTAATCTAGTTTTTAGGACTCTCAAAGTTTATACATCACAACAATGTACTTTCAGTATTAGTGCACTCATAGGAGATCTCCAGACGAGTTTGCAGTAGTCTCCAGGGTGGAAAAGCTGTCATCTAACTTCTTCATCCTAGCTCTCTAATATACATAAGTCTTGGCTTCTGAAAATTTAGAAAATCAAAATATCTTCTACTCATGACTGGGGTTGATTGATGGTTTATGATCAGACCAAGTACAGACTAAGAATTTCAAATGTCATCTTATACCTGCCTCACACTCTCATTCCAGAAAGGCACAAAGATTACAGACATTAATAAGTAGAAAATTTCATTTTCTTTGTTGCTTCATTGCTTTGTTCTTCAAAATTTGAAACAATTAGTAAAGATTTTGTGGGTGGTGACAGACAGCCTTTAAGTTATTTACTTGAATAAGTGTTATGTTTGAGACATATATTTTGCAGAAACAAGTGTTCCTGACTTGTTCTTTCTTTAAAGAATTGATTTCCAGAAATCTAGAATAAAAGCCACATCTTATAAAATAGATAACAAAAGGGTAATCATCAGAGCAACTTGGAAATTTTCTAATAAAGCAGAATTTTTGGTGTCCTGCAGTATAATGAAACAGGGTCACCTGCCAGAAAAGTGTCAGCTGTTGCTGAGGAAAAATGAAGCTTTTCTACTAACAATGATAAAATGACAAGAAATATTATTGACGTAGGAAAATACAAGGAAATAAGTAGATCTTAAATGATTATTTCTTCCTGGTTCGTGGGAAAAATTGGAACATTTTCTTTCAGCCCAGTTAATAATAAAATTAAGGAGAAAATATAGTTTTCTTTTGAAATCCTGACTGAATTATTGTGGATTAAAGTACATTAATGTGGGATGGTGACTTTCAGAACAGAAAAATTCAAAGAATGAATTTTCCTCATCTAAGCATTGTTGGCATGTGGGGAGAAAATTACAGACTTCTTCTTGCAGGCTGTGAAGAATTTGAGAAAGATCTTGAAAAGACGAGACTACTATTAATGGAGCAAGTCCTGTATGGCAAGGGAATCTGTCTGATGAGCAAGGACTGTCTAAATGTGCAGAGTTCAAAAAGTACAGAGTCAAAGAAAAAGTGAGAGCGTTGAAGGAGAAGATAGCCCAGATTGCATCTCATCCTCCAAAGATACAGGTGTTTCTTTGCTGCCATTGCACACAATGTTGGTGAGACCTTTTATACTGAAATTCATTTGCCATAAAGTCTTGATATTGTTTTTTACCAGTGGCCACCATGTTTACAGCAAACAGAGTATGGTCATTTCTTTTGAAATATAATAAAACAGTTAATATATCCTTACCTGTTCCTTGCTAAAGCTAAATTGTCATTCAATTCAGTTCAATTCAGTTCAATTCAATTCAATTCAATTCAATTCAATTCAATTCCAGGTCAGTTTTTAGTCTTAAATGAAAGACCATACTAGACTTCATCTTGCTAATTCAGACCTCTCTGGGCCTTTATGAAGACACCAATAAAGTCTCAATAACTTCCTCATGGAAGTATGTGAAGAAAGCTAAATGACAATCTCACTTGAACACTAAGAAGCCTTAAATATAGCAGAAACAAAAATTTGATTGGCAGTTTTCTGATTAACCCTTAAAAGAAGATATGCTTTTTTCCTTGGATGTTAGAAATTATCCACATTACCTGACCTGATGCAGTTTTTGATCAGAGTTAGAATTTCTTGCACTCCGTGAAAAAGGGAAGGAGTAGACAACATTACTGAGTCTATGGGTGGATTTAGTGGCTAAGTGTCAATATAGAAATTGTATTAGATTTTGTGTTGAAACATTAAGACTATTCAGGATGAAAAAATGCAAAAGCTAGCTTGGTCAGGGCAGGTCATGGACATGATTTACATTTATTTTAAGCTGCCTTCTAAATACTAGGATGGTTCCTTTGGTAACACCTGCTCTCATTCAGAAGCCTGTGTATTCAACCTCCTTAGCAGAAGCTGGGCTTGAACCCCGTGCTGACTATACAAGCCATTACTAAGTAATTTCTGGCTGGTTGGTAGCCTTATTGACCTTTAGCTGAGATACCAGAATCCTCTTGCCAATATTCCCACCTCCTGCTTAATTGGCACTGTATAAAATGTGTTTCCAAGGGAATGTACAACAGCATCCATTCACTTGCAATATTAACACAGCAAAAGGAGCATGTAATTTATTCCTTTGAAAAATGAATGTGTAATAAAACCCAGCATAATAAATCTCTTACTGCAAGGATTATGATGACTGGAAGTAGACAGATCATGGTCTATTTGAACAGTCCTTTCTTCATCCAATAAACAATTTTGGTTTTGTATGAAAGTCTTAGCGGTGCATTTAGATGGCATCAGAGTCCACATTTTATTAACATTCAAGTTTATCTTTTTTGTTGAGGCAAATTAATCCTGTTATTAAAATTCATAGTAAATAATAAGCTGTTAATATCGCACCAAGATATATTTCACTTCACTATATGACAGAGTGAGCTTGATTGCTGATGCCACCATTTCCATCCAATAAAACCAATAATTTTCTGAAACTATTGAAAATAGTTTAACTTTTAAAGTAAGTATGATGTCATGAAAGCAAAAACAAATCACTTAAATGCATGGTACTTGAAAGTGCTATATTAGGATGATGAACGGGCAAAACAATAATAAGGTAGGGAAGTAGGTTAGTTTTATGTATTTTTAGGATTGTTATTTAGGATTAAACCTCTCATGTACTCCTCTTACCAACCATCAATGTCTATCGTGCTGTACAGTCGTTTAGAAGGACCTTGGCAGGATGGAGAAATGGGCAGAGAGGAACTGGCTGAAATTCAACAAGGACAAATGCAGGGTCCTGCACCTGGGGAGGAACAGCCCCAGGCACCAGCACAGGCTGGGGCTGACCTGCTGGGAAGCAGCTCTGAGGAGAAGGACCTGGGGTTCCTGGGGGACAGCAAGCTGTCCATGAGCCAGCAGTGTGTCCTGATGGCCAAGAGGGCCAAGGGTGTCCTGGGGTGCACTGGGAAGAGCATTGCCAGCAGGTCACAGGAGGTGATCCTGTCCTTCTACTCAGCCCAGGTGAGGCACACAGCTGGAATGCTGTGTCCAGTTATGGGCCCCTCAGGACAAGAGTGGTATGGAGCCCCTGAAGTGGGTCCAGCAGAGAGTGACAAAGATGGCTGTGGGACTGGAACATCTCTTATGAAGAAAGGCTGAGGAAACTGTTTTGCTTTGAGAAGACTCCACTGAGAGACGAGGGGGCTCATCAGTGTCTGTGAGTATCTGAAGGGAGGGTATGAAAAGGATGGACCCAGGTTCTTTGTGGTGCCAAGCAATGGACAAGAGACAATGAGCAGAAACTGATGCACAAGAAGTTCCACCTGAATGTGAGGAAGAACTTCCTTAATTTGCCTGTGACCATACACTGGGACAGATTACCCGGGCAGGTTGTGGAATGTCCTTCATTGGAGATATCTGGGGACTCTCTGATGAAATCCTGTGCATTAAAATGAACCCGATGGAGCAGGGAGTTTGGAAGTGCTGACCCTCCGTTGTCCCTTCCAACCTGACCCATTCTGTGATCACAGAAAAAAATAGTACTTTTTATTGACACAATAGCTTAAAAAAAAATTATCCTTAACATTCTGAATCAACAGGTTCATTTTTGAAAGATACTTTTATTATGGATCCATCTGTCTTTACTCTGAAAATAAGAAATGCCATTTCCTCTTCCTATAGAAAGCCCAGCAATGCTGACTTTGATTATATGCAAAAGTTAACTTTGAAACATATCTTATGTATTTATCGGTATCTTTTGGTGTAGCAGGTGGAAATAGAAGAAGCATCACATGAATATTTACCTCCCTGGAGGCCACTAGCAAATGCTTCAAAGGTCTCCCTAGAGGGGAAAATTTTTGGTTTACAGCAGAAATCACAAATTTGCAAATCTTCTAGGCAATTCTTCTAGTGATTCAGCTCCACTGGAAAACTCGTTGTTCTTACCAAGATGTGTCACCATTACAAAATGTCAATTTTCTTCCTGTGATGATTTAAGAACGGTACATTCACTGTATATCTGAAAAACTACAAGAAGAAAAGGAAGACATTATATTTCATGTGTTTTACACACTTTTGTCTGAAAATCCATAGAATTTTTTAATTCCTCTAGTCAAATATGATAACTATTATTTAATTTACAATAGAAAATAGTGAAGAGATTTAGTCAGAGTACATATCAATTGTAGAACATCCATTAGGCTCATGGTTGTCCCCTTGCTCACAGCTAAGCAGATACCAATGTACTTCATTTAGTAAATAAAAATTATTTCCTTAAAACCAGAAATGCTTACTTTTTGCTGCTAGAACAGAGGGCCTTCAGTTATTATATGTGCCACTGAATGAAGCCCTGTGCAGCTCTACTGAGCTGGCTTCCATCCCTCCTATACTGTGATCTGTGGCACTGAAAGCTTCCCATTGCTGCAAGAATTCCCTGACATACAGAGCTTGACCCCAGTGTCTCGGTTTCAGCACAAGGATGTTGTCTCTTGAAGCCGTGAGGGAACTGGATTACTCCTTTATTGATCAATTGTTGAGTTAGCAATCAATGGGTAATTGACTGTTAACCTCCATGAGATGACTCAAGCACTTAAGTCAGGCACAGTTAAATAGCTTGCTGAACAAATGCCTGCATACTGTCTGTGGCTTCTGTACACAAATTTGTCAGCTTTACATTATTCAAAGCCACGTAAAAAAATCTTCTGTAAATGAGCCACACACAAAAGAATAAACCTGCTAAAGAGACAGATTTACAGTGCACTAGCATTCTACATTTAAGAGCCCTCCCCTCTCTCTGTTATTACTGAAGCAATCAAAGGTGCCTTGAAAGATTGCTAAAAATGATCAAGGATGCTTTATTTTAGATTGATAACTGCAGTAGCAAGTGTGAGAAGGAGAGCAAGCAATTGAAGTGGATAGGATCATTGTGCACCTGTCTGACATCACTGGCTCAACATTTGTATTTTAGACTGTCTCCTAGACTCTCTCTGGCCTAATAACAGCGTGTAGTGAAATAAAGTGTTCGTTCTGGAGGTAATTGTTATGTGGTGGAATATAAAAAAGACCAATTCTGCAGTATATTTACCACAGTGCATATTTATGAGTTGGGTTTAATTAAAAGTCAGGAACACTAGAGCTATTTTTTAACTAGATGCCTATTATCTAGTGTCAAGTGCTTGGTTTTAATCACACATTTTATACCATCCTGACCTAGATCACTGCCTGTGACGTACAAGATAGTGTGTTGTCTTTACTGAGAAGATGTAGCCAAGCTTGATGGATGTTTTCTCATTCCTAACCTCATTACTACTGGCTTCCCATCCATCTAATAAAATGCTATGATGGAGAGTGGGAAGGTGCTATAAATCATAATATTCCAGCCGCTCCAAGCAGATTCATTAGAAATGCTGACTATATATCTCACACATAGAAAGTCAACACACAAAGTAGTTTGGTGTTTCTGCCTGTGCTGGAGACATCCCCTCACTCCCTGCAGTCAAGTTAGGATTTGTTTTTAATGGCAAAGATGACATTTAATGAAGTTCGGGTGGCGGACTGCTCTGACCTGAGTAACCCAATAAATATTCCAGCTGTTCCTGGAATTGTGCCGTAGCCTGTTAGCTCACTCACATTGTTACTCCACCACTGAGAAAACATAATTTTTAACTAATGAACTTTGGGTTTGTTTTGTTGGGTTTTTTGAGTGACAGGAACTGAGGCATTCTACTTTACTGCTGTTTTTCCAGAGTTTTCCTTCAGGAAAGGTATCCTAATTTCATCTAGGCTAAGGTGCCAAAGGGAGTATTTAGGGGGAAGTGGCAGAGTTTGTCCTTTCTGTTTGTCTTTTGGCTTTTGAAAGAAAATATAGCTGTGAAAATAAAAATTGCCCAGACTTGTGCCTGGAGAAGGAGAACTGAACTGGATGCATCCTCTGAAATCCAGGTTATGAATTAAACTTCAGGGTTATATCACACTTTATGTAGGCTTTGCTTTTAAGTGGAATCTACACACTTGAAGAGGTAATGATAGCTGCAATCTTTGCAAAAGGGAAGTGTTCATTAAAGGAAGAAAAAAATAGTAGAAGAAAGGAAGCAAGGAATTTTAACTTAACTGAGTCCTTAAAAAATACAACATGAGTGTGATTCTTGCTGCTCCACGTGTTTGCATTTTCATGATTCTCCTCTGGCAGATGTGCAGATGTTCATACATTACCAGTGCAGTTTTTTCTTTTGTGACAATTGTCGTGTTGCCCTTAGGAGTTTGCCATTCAGAAGATTTTTGCTGGAAACTCACCCAGACATGTATACCTGTAGCCTGATATGTCTTGGTACTGAGGATCCCACAGAAACTTGTTCTGTTGGATTGTGTGCAGAGACATAACACTTGACAGTCTTTCTTTGAAATGTATTGAAATTAAGAATACCAAACATCAATGAACTTCTGTTGGAATTAAAATAACATGTATATTAGCCCTTAGACTTTCTTTCTTTGCTTGTGTGCGACATGGGATGTCAGACAAGCACATGGACAGAAGCAGACTGATGGAAGGCAGTTATGCATGCAGCTTTTAGGAATTCATTAGGGGACACCAGTGGACACTTCTGTTTGTTCTCAAAGGCTGTTTGACTGCATTTTGGGGAAATGAGATAGTGTATAAGCTAGTAGTATTCTTTATTAAATCCTTGAGGAGGAAGTGTAATTTTGTCTGTATGTTATCTGCAAGCACAGTTTTCATTATAACTCACTGTGATCTCCTAGTACTTAGTGTCAAACTGTTTCAAGGAAAATGAGTGATAGCTGTTATTAGCAATCCATGGCTTTATGAATGTACAAATTAAAAGTAATCAGAGAGAGAGGGGAATTGTACATCAGTTAATATAATCCATTTATTTTGAAACATGCACTAAAGAGTGGC
This sequence comes from Sturnus vulgaris, assembly GCF_052056855.1. Lineage (NCBI taxonomy): Eukaryota > Metazoa > Chordata > Aves > Passeriformes > Sturnidae > Sturnus > Sturnus vulgaris. The sequence goes on from NC_142283.1 coordinate 44,877,404, forward strand.
ATTCATCTTTATCACAAAGCAAGTCTCAGCTTTTTGGTGATATTTTTAAGCATATGATGGTAAATCATATAAGGGATTCATTTTAACAGCATAGAGGCCAGTTTCCAGTTCCTGAAGCATTCTGAAAGATACATCTAGGAAACAGCAGTATCTCCCTGAATTACAGTGAACAATTTAAAAGGTTTGCCAAATGTGATTCCCATTGGGTAGACTTGAGGGCCTCTGTTGCCTATAGACAGCTCATCTGACACGGCACAGGTGTGCAGATATGAAAGAGATAATGCTTCTCTTGTCCCCCCTCTGGCCTTATAGTTCTAAATCTAAATCAGTTTCTGACTGGATATGTCTGGAATTGTCACATTTGTGTTTTGGCTTTTCGGCTTTGTGGTTTTGGGTTTAGTTATTTATTTAAATGCATTAGTGAAATGTAAGGATTGTATACAAATATACAAGACTTTTATTAAATTCGGATAATTAATATAACAGCAGAGGTGCCTGCTAGTATCAAATGTCATGTGTAAGTTCAACAAGATAAGATCTGACGACTGCAGTTGACTTGTTTGCTAATTATTCTAAATAACTTTAGACTTAAAGAAAATCCACCAGATTTTTATGCTTGAGTTGTTTTCATAGTACGTTTTAAAAGCTGTTGCATTCACCTATCACCAGAAGTGGTGTGAACAAAAGGACTATTAATATAAGTTATTAAAATTCTTCTATAAAGGTAATGATTTTTACAAGACCTATAGAATGAATCCTGAAAGACAAACACACAGGACACAAGTTATTTAGTGTTATCTGTTGCAAGTCATGTTTTCATGGCTTCATTTTGGTATGTTCCTTTTGAAGAAACCTCTGGTTAGGAAACACTTTCTGCCCTTCAGAAAAGCTTTGTTCTGGAGGAAGAGACACAGAATTATCATATGATTTAGGGAAAAATATTTGATACCAGAAAGATCTCTGCTTTCTGATATTGTTTAAAAATTGATGTCATTGTTAGAGAAAATGAGCAAAGAGACACCCCACAATGTGCTACTGTGTGCCCTAAAATATGACAAAAACTGTGACTGGCAGAAATTGATTAGAGTTTGACAGTATATGAAGGATATATGTGCATCCTGGTGTATCGTATTGAGTTTCTGCTGACAGTGGAACAAAAGGAAACCACTTCATCTTTATGTACTCCCAGTTTCCACAAAATAATGCATATCTAAATTTGAATTTACCTCAGGATATCATTGAAGGCTATCATACTTTGTTTAGTATGTGACCATGTCTATAGATGGATCTTATAAATTTTTCCTGAATTTCATATCCAATACTGATTTGGAGACAGCAGAACTCAAAGCAGTATTGTCTCATCCAGTGAAAAGAGAAGCTTTCAGTATGGACAATGATTACTATTAGGGGAATGTAAGTTCAGAGTCTCCTGTTTTTTAATTATTCAACATTAATTCCACCTTTTAGTCTAATATGGTAACTGCCTTTATCATAATTACTTTACATTCAAAGTATCTTTAAAGATCACAGAATACAGGTAGCAAGACGTGGTATTATTGTGGACTCTTCCAGTACAACATACATCACAAAAGAAACCCTAGAGTCCTAAAATTAGGTTTGGGTGTTCAGTAGTTGCTATAATTTATAATAAAGAAAAGCAAAAAAACCCCACAACAAACCTCTGCAAAGATAAACTGTTTTTAATTAAAGAACAAAGAAATAGGGGAAAGGCCAAGTAAACACAAAATAATATTAAAGACTTTACTAAAATGATTTAGGGATTCAGTCTATGTGAGTTTCTTTGTTAAATGTTCATGCCTTGGCTTCATAACTGATACATAAAAGCTACCAATTATTATAAAACTGTGTAATTAATCTTTGTACACAATTGTTTGTGTACTACCTTTGGCAGTGTGTCAAGTTTATTTATAGTAAGACAAACCTAGGGCATGATATCAGGTTTCTTTCTCTCCTTTTGCCTTTTGCATCAGAAGCACAGAGCTTCCCTACCATGTAACACAGCTGTACCTGCTCCATCTCCCACTGAACTGTATCTGTTTATCTGTTCACTGACCTTGGGTTTTAGTAACACAGAATATGGTGACTAACAATTGTATTTAACTCTAAGTAAATATGGAAAATTTTAGATGCAACTGTTTTCTGAGTTAGGGATTATTTGGGTATTATTTAGTCAATGCCAACTGGGAGGGAGAAGAAATTTCATTTCCTAAAATCAAAGAAAAGTCATGTTTTGGTTTCTGTAGTAGAGGTAGAAATTATTGGAACAGAAAAACTCCTTCAGTTTGGAGCAATCCAGGAAAGAGGTCATATATTACTTCCTTTCCTAAGAAGTTGTTTTTTTCTCTCATCTTCAATTTCCTTTTCTCCACTTTTTTTCCTGCTATCCTTACTTTGGACTGGCTCATCTTCATTTCACTTTATCCAACTATCCAACTCTATCCAACTGAGAGGTGGATAGGGATGAGTGTCCCACTGGGCTGTTGATGGGCTGTTTAATACTCTGGTTTTCTAAATCAGCGATGAATAAATAAGTGCCTCTTCTTTTTCCTCATCTTGTCCTTTCTTCATAGCAATGTGCACCAGAGCTGTCTCAAGTGAGAAGCAAACCTGACACCCTTTCTTGGTCACAGTTTATGTTTAAGCTCTCTACACACTGATACATACCACTGGTGGTGTAGAAGTACACCAGACACAGGATGTATTAATTTTTTTAACCCCACTTTTATTTCTCTCTTCATGAGTTTTGCAGGCCAGTGGCTGTATCTTCATTTTATTGTCATGATAACATGAAGCAGGAATTTATGTACGTTTAGCCTTTCCTTATTTCTAAATGTCTGTATATCTTCAGCTAAATTGTTGAGCCTCCTCTACATGTGTTTAAACCTAGAAATAGAAGCCTAATCTGAACTACCTACTTGCAATCTTCCCTTTCTCTTCACAGTAATCTGCACAGCTGCTCTGTAGCTATACAATGTATTATCTAAAGAGTACAGGTGCCCAGTATAATTGAATGGAACCCATCCATTTAGTCTATTGCTATTTTAATTTGGGGGTGGTTCTCCCCGGATGTGATAAAGAGATCTTTTTCTTATTATGGACATTTCTTTGTGCAGTATTGGAAGAAGTTTTTTATTTATTATTTATACTCTTCAATCTGGCAGTAATATTTCTGTCTGCCAGTGTCAATTACATTGCTCTTGACTAGTGCAGATCAGCAGCCTGTAATATCTCTGAAAAGCCAATGTGTATCATATGTCAGTAGCAGACATATTAATGTTTGAGTTGAGGAGTGCAAGTGATGTAACAAGATTAGATGGCACTGATAGAAAAGACTAAATAGAAGCCTGTGAATAACAAAGAAACTACTAGGTGGCAACTCTCAATTATTTACTGTCCCTGTCCAATGTAATAATAACAGGAGCCTGCACTTTTCCTTTGTGTCTCTTGCTCTCTTTTACTAGCTTAGTGTTCAATTTCTCAGTTTTACTGAACTAAGAATCTTTCCAAGGCATTTTGCCCTAAAGCATTACTAAGTGATTAGCAAAAAAACTGAACAAGCCATGCTAAACTTTATTCACTGACATGCTAGAGGACATAATTTATCAGAAAGGAATAATCAGTTTCAAAGCCATTTTACTTTATCTTAGCTGTTGATATGTCACATCTACTTGAGATTTTTTTTCTTTTCTTATACTAAACAATACAGTAGGAAACAACTCTGACATGGAAAGCAAACTAAACTGTATGTTTGGGGGTTTTTAACTTACTTCAGACGACAAAAATTCCATGTCTTTAAATAACTGATAGAACTAAAAGAAAATACTATGTGTCTGAAACTGCATTTGCATGAATGTATCTGCCACAAACTCACCTCTTCACAAACAATATGCGAAGGAAAAACCCTGTTTTTCATATTTCATTACAAATAATGGATTATGATTGGGCTTTTAAGATTTCTACAGCAGTTCCACTAGGAGATTAAATCTCACCAAATAGACATGAAATTCAAAAACACAACTGTAAACTTTTAAGGTTAGATGTATCAGCCTAGTTACTATTTTTAATAACGACTTTTATGCATCAGGATTTACCATGTGTACTTCAAAATCAACTTTAAATGACTTCCAGACTTTCAACAGACCCAGAATCTAAGCGTGTATCTCCTGTTGGGAATGATAATTTCATGCACTAGGTGACACTAATAGCTACAGCATGAAAGCAGTATAGGAGCCCTCTGCTTCTGCATGGCTGGCAGTCATCTAGCACACTTATTAGTCCCTTTTTGTAAACAAATATTTGTATATTCATCTTTGTGGGATTATTTCTAAGCCTCTAGAAACTCTTGACTAGCAGGTATAGTCAGTCTTTGATTTCCTACTCACTAATACATGTTTTTGTCCTTTTTCATAGATTAAACTATTACTTTTTAGGATTGAGAGATTTTGCAGCTTTAAGAAATTATTTAGTACTTGAATCCTAAAGGATATAAAGACATACAGAGGATACTCAAAGGTCTTCAACTGGATATACCTTGTATAACCACCTAGCCTTGTTTTATGTCAGAGGAAAGTACATTTTCTTGTATTTATGAGGTACAGATAAGAGAAAAACAAGATCTTCTGGCACCTATCAATAAAGCAGAAAAAAAGGTGCATAACAACAGCAGCAGTCTGCTGGGATAACAGATTGGTGCCCACTAGTAAGGGGGCAAGCCTCATAATTCACAAGCAATGAAGCCGCAAGTGAATTATAAAGGTCTCGTCCTCCTTCAATGGAGATAAATGAGTCCGTCTAGCACAACCAACCATATGATATGTTAGGATAAGGGATTTTTTTTTCCATAATCCTTTCTCTCATAAAAAACTTTTAGGGGGTTAACACACTAAATAGACAATAAAAGACGTTCTGTTCTTTTCTCCACTCTCTAAGGATCCTCTATTCTAGTGCTGATGTTAAAGGTATTGATTGTTTTTATTTCTTGTTTCCATCTAATGCTTTATTAAAGTCATCATGTTTAGTAACAGACATATGGGACAGAATTGTCTTTGGATGTTGTTGTTTTTTTTTTTCCTTAACTAATGTATAAATTCACTCTTGGCTTTTCTTCTTATTATTTACTTAATATCAGTACACTTTTATCCTCTCACATCCAACTCTGCAAATATCACTTCTTCTCTAGGGATCATACATTTTTTCCCATGCTTGCTGACGACAGGGAGTTAAAAGCCTGCCTTTAAAGCAGTAATCTGTTTGCTGTCCACTGGTGTTTGTCATGCAAGTCTGGAGAGCTGTTAGTTAGGTCTTAATTATGCCAGGGACTGATGCCCTGTTGAGACAAATAAATTTAAACATGATAAGTCTTTTAAAATTAATTATAACTTGGGATTTTACATATGGTAACTTTTTAATAAGGCGTGTTGCAAGACAGTCCAGCATTTGAATGAGATTAAGCCGAACATCACACTGAAACTTTCACAGTAGCTGTATTTGGTAAAATTTGAATGATTTGTTAGATGACTCATTTGTACTACTGACAAATAGGTCACATAAACTAAGGGATTGGAGTTAAATAGTGGGAGGTGATCTCAGAGAAAGTGAAAACAACATTCAGATTCTAAATAGTAATTACTACAGGCAACGTAAGCAGAGATGGCAGCAGCTGAGATTCCACACTGATTTTTCATTGTACAGTCTTCTTTCAATTGCTTGTCAATTTGAGAGTTTTGCCAGGTCCAACCAAAATGTTTGATTCCAAATGTCTCCCTAAAGCAGATTTAAACAAAAGAATAAACACTCCTTCAGCTAACATCTTCCAGTTATTTCTGAGAACTAGCCAGAAATACATCATTATAATATTTTCATCAACCAATTTGGTGAGAACACTCTATCTGTACTTAGTCTACACACATAGCACATGAAGATTTGTGGAGGTGTTTTGTTTCAGGTATGTCCTTTATCTGTTCTTATGGAAAGTTACCTACATTGAGATAAAAGACAAGTAGTTTCACGTGCTTTATAGACTTATGTTAATATTTGCCTCCTAAATTCTCTAGAGGCTCTGGCTCTTGCTCTAGAGGCTCTAGAGACCCTGCTCTTGCTCCTCAGAGCTCTTCCACAATGCACCAGTTGTGGTCTCTGCTTGGCACTTGAGATTCAAAATGAGATTTTCTCTGTAGTTATTGCTGTGAGCCGTTCCTTTGCTAGGCACAAAAGCTGCTCAGAGAGGTTATTTTTCTTAAATTTCATTGCTCCTTTACTGGTGTTCAGGTAGTGTGAAAGACAGGAATGTCTCTTCCATGACTTGAAGAGTGTTTGGAAAAGAGAGGTAGTTGATGGGAAAGAAGCGATTAATAGGGAGAGAGAGAGAGAGAGAGAGAGAGAGAGAGAGAGAGGGACAGTCAGGGAAAGAGGCAGAGAGAGAAAGAGGGAACAAGTGAGGGGGGGTGCTAGAAACAAACACAAGTGAGCAAAATTTGACTAGGGTAGAAATGGATGAGGCAGGACATGGAATTATTTGAGATAGCAAAGAGGCATGAAGAACTGGCAAGAAGGAGGTTTAGGATTATGCATAGACAGAGAAAGGACAGGAAGATATATAGAATCTGAGCACTGTTTCAGTAAGTTAAAGTATTTGTTTTATGAAGCTTAATGTCAAACCCAGAGCTTCCATCTCTGATGTAAGGCTTTACTAAAGTCAAGAGAAGATGAGTTCTTTCTTGGAAAGAACTTTCTTGAGCCATTTATTCTCAATCATATTATGGCCATTGATAATATCACTGGCTAGAAGTTGGCTTTCTGTGCCACTAGGTTTTTAGGAAGAAAAAATTAAATTACACAATGTCCAATAGTTTGAATTAATTATTCAATTTTTATTGTAGAATCCATTTTCTCTTAAACAGATTTTTTTCCGTGGAGGAATATTTACTTATTCTCATTATATAAGACCTTTTTGGAAATGAGTTAATAGAAATTATCAAGAAGCTGTATGCAGTCTTAAACTTCATGTTTACATACCAAAATGGCCTACCTTCCTGTGAGTGCCAATATCTGCTGTTGCCCTGCTTGTTTGTTTATCTCAAGGCAGAGAAGTTATTTATATTACATTAAGCTGGACTAAAGCTTTTCTTACCTTTCCTTTTAAAAACTGAAATAAACACTGATCTTTGTATAAAATATGTATTTAAAAATCAGAATTGCTGCCCAGACTGAGTGCAAATATTTATTGAATTACATACCATTTAAATATACTTCATTGTATTTGGGATGATTTCTGAAACCTCAGAAGCATCAAAAATCTTTTGTAGAAGCATCTTCCAAGCAAACTGCCTTGGGCTTTTTCTTGTAGGCTTCAGTGAAAACACAGAACATACTATGAAAATGACATCAAAAAGGTATTGATATTTTACCTGAAAGCACATTTTATTTTCCGCTAGTAACTGAAGTTAACAGAATCTGTCTTTGGTATACTTGGGAGTCAGGCTCTGGCCTTTCAATAGATATTTAAATTTAAAATATCAGTAGCCTTCTTTCCATAGACTTGGTATAAAAGTTGAAAAATTCTGAATAAAGTCATTGACATTTGGGACTAAGGCTACGAAAAAGCATTTGATTTGTGAGATGTCCTCAATGTTGCAGGAAAGTCTTACAGAATTTTTATATCCTTACAAAACTGCTGTGGGTCAATAAAAATAACATCAACAAGCAGGAGATTTTATGCTGGCCTTGTTCCAGTTGGAGAAGCCCAGGAGATGCATACTGGTATGGGGTCTGATATTTTGACAGAATCTCACAATGGGTAGGGTTGGAAGTAACAACAGGGCAACAGCTGGTTCAGCCTCCCTGCTCCAGCAGGGTCATTCTAAAGTTCATGGCATAGAACTGTGCCCAGATAGCTCCTAAATTGCTCCAGTGAGGAAGATATGCAATATCTCTGGGCAAGATTTTCCAGTGCACAGTCACCCACATGGTTCCTCATGTTCAGGTGGAACTTCCTTTGCATCGGTTTCTCTCCACTGTCTCTTGTCCTATTGTCCAGCACCACCTGGATCCATGCTCTTGACACCCTCTCTTCAGAATCCCAGTCATCGATGAGGCTCCCTCTTCTTCAGACTAAACAGGTCAAGTTCCCACAGGCCCTCCTCATAAGTGAGGTGCTTTAATTACCTTTGCAGCCCTTTGCTGGACCCACTTCAGGGGCTCCATACCACTTTTGTCCTGAGGAGCCCAGAACTGGGCACAGCACTCCAGTTGTGCCTCACCTGGGCTGAGTAGAAGGACAGGATCACTTGTCTCGTCCTGCTGGCAATGCTCTTCCTAATGCACCCCCAAACACCATTGGCTTTCTTGGCAACGAGGGCACATTGCTGGCTCATGGACAGCTTGCTGTCTACCAGGATCCCCAGGTCCTTCTCCACAGAGTGGTTTCCCTGCAGGTCAGCCCCAGCCTGTGATGGTACCTGGGCTTATTCCTCCCCAGGTGCAGGACCCTGCTTTTGCCTTTGCTGTTGGCATGCTCTAAATGTTATGTCAGCATACTGAAAAGAGAATACCATCACAGTCCATTGCAAGACTTTTTGATGCTTTATTTTCTCCCTTACAGTAGCAACAGAATAGTTACTGGAATGTCTATTCCTTCAAAAATTCCTCTACTATATAATCCTAGAGGAATAGCTATAAATTCAGAAACCCAAACCAATAAGCCAAGAAACCAATCATCCAAAAAAACCCCATAAACCTAGCGAAACATGTTTATAATGTTTGGAAAAATGTGTAAATTCTACATAAATATTAATCTAATCTCTTTATATGTTAACATATTCTATAGGCAATACTGTTTTTTAAATGTCAGAGTAGGATTTTTGAAAGATGTAATTCTGGGAAAAAACATATTAAAAGCACATTAAGATTGACTTTGAGGTTGAAGATGTATGAGAACTGACAGGAAGCTTAAGGTCATGAAACTTGTTTAGCTGAATGACACAGCAGAGTGTCTAATTTAATCACTGTGTGCATAAGAGAACTCAAAGTGTAGAAGGTACCTAGAAAATACCAACCCACAAAATTCTTTCTCTTTGCTATTCATAAGTATTCAGTTTAAAATTAAAATTGAGATTATTTATATAATATGTGGATTTTGCTGCACACAGGAAATATTTTTTTCCAGTTTTGTTAAAGTACTTTTAATTTTCATTACTGACTTAAATCTCTTAGTACGATGTTTATACCAAATGAGAGTTTGGCATTCCACATGAAACTGTGAAGTGTATATGACACTGATTTAAAGGAGAAATTGAATTGGTTTAAGTATGTGGAAACAAAAGGTTTTCAATTCTGTGATTCTGTTGAAAAGAATTTGAATAAGATTATTTGAGTAATTAAGTATCTGTGTTCTCATCCTGACATAGTCAGGCCTATTCTAGCTATAACATAGCTGTTTTATCCAATTAATATGGATGCTCCAGGGCCTTTAGTGTTAAAAAGAGAAGTATAAATTCAAATTGCTCCGTAAATAAGTGTGCTTGGCTCTTGAAAATCTATCAACATTCGTCTCTTTCTATAAGCATCTGGATATCCAACAGTCAAAAATATTTGTAGCTCCTCTGAAGCTGATCCATTCATCACTAAATTGAGGAGGAATGATATATATGAAGGTCAGCAGTATTCCAAGAACTTGGTGCTTCCAAAATACTTCTTTTGCATCTTGCCAGCTTGATGGGACCAGTACTGTGGGACAAATCGATGCTGTAGGAAATCCAGGAGCCACTGAAATCACTTCCAGGGACAGCAGTTGGGAAAGATTCAAGAATTTTATATTTAGTAGGTTTGAGTGGCTGTCAAGCCATACTGCTCTACTGATTGCTTTTGAATATAAAATCAGTAGTTCTCTTGGAAATTAATTAATTCAAAGTTTAAGAAAATTTGAGCTAAGTATTTACACATAGCAAAAATGAACCAGGTGTTCAAGATCAATTGCCATAACATCAACACTTCAAAAATAATTAAATGCAAGGCATCCTTAACAAGGGTACTAAATCTTTATTACATTATCAAGGACTAAAGATAATTTCTTATGTTCTCATGAAAGGATTTGGTTTTGCCACAGACTGTATTCAACTACTTGATTTTAATCTGCCCCAAGAACTTTTCTCAGAAAGAAAAGGTTTTTCGAATGTTGGATGTGACTTTTGTCTTTGTTTTATAAGCTGACTATCTCCTGTTGTACAACCTTAAAAATATCCCCACACAAGAAGAATCCCAACTCTGCATTAATTCCAGGAATTCAGGCTTAAAAATACCTTTAATTGGTAATTGCTTAATTGTAACCACATGCAGAGAAACAAAGTTCTACAGATTTTTGGGCATTCCTGATTTGTACTGCATTTTCAGTAGGTGTATAAACTACAGAACAACTTTTACCAACTTCTATTTAGAAATTACAAATCTTCGTTCCCATATTCTATTTGATTGTAGCTGACAGTGTAAGGAATGATTAAATGGAGTAGCTAGCTTGACAGGCGGTAATCTTTCAAACTGTCATTTGATGATGCAGAAAATCTACAAATCATTAATGCAGATTAGTAATACTGTTTTCCCTTTGAATTTTGGGATAGTATTTTTACAATTTTTGTTCTTGGAAGTTTTGACCTACCATGGTGAAACTCTTGCTCTGACTGCCTCACAGACTGGATTTCCTCAGGGACACGACATTTCTCTTATGCTGCCAATTCCATAAATCTCTGTTTCTCTAACTTCCAATGGAAGTAATTTTTTATTCACCTTTTAGCTGTGGTTTGCACTCAGCATAAGTTTGGTCATCACCACTGTGGGAAGATACATATTTTTGAAGAATAGCAAAAACAAAGCAAAGCAAAATTTAAACATAAAAAGGCTCATCATGTGTCTCCATGTTAATATGATATACAAAAGATTTGACAAAATGCTGCATAAGGGTAGGTACTGTTCCAGTCATGAAAGGCATCCCTTTGCCTTCTAACGCCCAGCATTACTTAAGGAATGTGTAGATAAGTACTGGGTTCTTTCACCTTTCTATTTAAACTTTTGCTTTGGTGAATAGATTACTCATTGATGTGCCTTTATATCACTAGTGATTACAAAACCAATTTAAAAAATGGATAAAATTAGAAAATTCAAAGTCTTCTGAATCCCAATAACTTGAGGAAATATCCAATCTGCCCTTGTCTTTACTGGATAGATATTTCAGTGTGACACTCAGAGTTATGCAACTATTTATGAAGGAGAAATGAAATAGAAATGAAAAGTCCAGCTCTTCTTGTCCTGTGAAAGCTTGGTGAAAAACTGCTATTTATTTACTACCAAAAGTCTCCTAGATTGAAGACTTTTCTTAAGCTAGAGATATTTTTAATTTAACGTTTATTTTGGCAGAATAAATTTAACATTTATTTTGGCAAAAATCAATGCATGAGAAACTGATGAACAGAAGTTCCAAATCTTGACCTTCAATAAGATTTTCCTCTAATTTTCTTTGAAGGTTTGAGTCACTTGTTGCTTAATTCCAGCACTCACTTTCACTGATAATAATCACTTTATACTGTTGTGATACTGTTGGTTGTTCAATAAAACTGTTCATGCCGTTTCTAAATGTCAGCCACATGATACCCAGAACAAAATTTAAGACTTTAGTTTCAGTGCTGCCCTTTCTGAAGAGTGTATAAGAAGACTCAAAGCGGCTGTACTGCATAAAGCAAATTATCATCACGTTACTGTCATGCTTTTGCTCCGAGACCACAGTGGCAGGTGCTGTGAAAGGGAAGTAGAGGGATGTCACTCGGGCATGACTGAATACAGGTGCAATAAATCATCGCGTGCTCGGCCGGCAGCACCAGTGAAGAGGTGCTACTCTTAACCTGAACACTGCAATTAAATGTGCGGTGGGTGTGACCTCTAGCAGAAGGACTTGGTGCACTGAAATTTACGCGTTTTAAGGTCTTCTAATGTTATGAGAAGTTTGCTACACTTATCATTTTCAAATTTATGCATTGCATCAAGTTTAGATCCCTCACAACGCGCTTTACCCTTTCCTAGAATTGCATGATATTTTGTTATGGAATTGTATTAATCAGGTTATTTTATAATTTATAGGTGCATAAAATACATAACAATATAACGTTTAAATTTCAATCTAAGCATTATTTATTCATCTCATTATTTAAATAAGCCTGAATTACACAACTCTAGTGGTTGCCTATCTTTTCTGAATTTTCTGCAAGAACTCATTTTTATATTTGTGGTTTGCATTTCTATCTAAGAAAACTCATTGGTTTTAAAAATTATGCATTTGGCTTTGTCTTCTTTCTTTCCGTTTCTCCTACTTTTGGAGTTCAAGATTACACGAAAAGGGGATTTGGGAATATCTAAGGGTGAGAGACTATGTGCATGGGTAAATACCAAAAATTTTCAATTTTCTCTTTTCACTTTTTACTTTTCTGAGTGAAGAGAATCTGACATGGTGTTGTAAACATCTGCTCTGCCTTTGACTTTATCCTTCTTTTCTTTTAATATTTACATGCTATTTACATTGACTTTTTAAATACAAGCACATAAAATCCAAAGTAGTAAAGGAAAAAGACAAGCATATTTGCAGTTAAATAGACATGACCCAAGCCAAGCAACTTTACAGGGGTAGAAATAAATTTACTAAGCTTTTGTTTGTGAAGCTTGATATGTAAGGTAATGAAAATCACATATGAATAAGTAGGTTTATGTTATGGCGAGGTAAACACCTAAGAGAAGGAATAAGTGATAAATCTGACAATAAATGTTAGGATAGAGAAAATATCTATGATTCTTTATTTGTTACAATTCATCATGTTTTGCAATTCGGTGTATAGACTAGGAAAATGTAAACTCCTTTCCAGATACTAATGTACTTTACTTTACAATAAGCTTGGGCCCATTTCTCTGAAGGTGTCCTGTGTTTACCTAAACATCAACTATCAGTAACATTAAGAAATATCTAGATTATTAAGATGCAAGTACTCATAAAGGCATTCTGCCACATGTGCATATATAGACATGCATGTATCTTCGTGTAAGTGCGTACAACTCTGTGGGTTTTTTCTCTTCTTGCTGTCGTTATTAAGGGCCCATCCTTCAATCTAAAAGGAGAGGCTTGGTTTATTCTAACAACTATAAAAGTAATATTAGTAAAACAGGAAACTTTGCTTTGTGTGGCTTCAAGAAGGCAAATGATGTTATTAGTCCCCATTGCATTGAATGAATAAACTTCCAGAGCTGATTGTCTCCAAAACTTTCTGATGGGTTGTGAGGCACAGGTCTAGCTTGAATAACAAAGTAATTTAAATGCCATAACACATATTTAATATTTCCATAGTAAAATGGATTTTGTTCATGTTTTTAAATTGGGGAAATTTACTTCCTCGGTAAGCTACTATGTAATGTTCTCAGCTATTGTAATTTCAGTGCAAAAATCAGTTTGGTCTACAAATATGAATAAAATTGAAATATTGGGATGTACTTTTACTACAATTCTATCTCCTAGTTCTGTGTGTGTGTTTATAGATGTGTCATACAGACCTCACCTATCTTTTCTTTCATGCAGATGATTAAAGAGGGGCTGGGCAATATTGGCAGTTTCAAAGGAGTTGGCCATTACTGAATTATAAGCAGATTTAATTATTGTATCACAAAAAGCTAGGAGAGCAAAATAAATACAGCTACTGCAGACAGAAACTCTGCAACTCTAATTGCTGCAGCACACTAAGAGCTTTCAAATAGTAAGTCCTTAAATAATAAATTGGTATGGGAGAGAATAATGACACCCAGGTGTGAAACCTTAACCTGAGAGTACTGCTGCATACTCAATGATATAATTGCCTCTATTACCATATTCTAGTCTAGGATGGGCTTTTGAGTCATAGCAACTGGATTGAAATGAAAGACAAAATATGTTCAAACCACAGGTGAGGTTTGAAGTAGAAATATATAATAAAATCCAGGTAACTAAATTGCTACTTGAGTTTTGAAAGTAGGCTCGGTATTATGTGAGAAATTATATTTAAATGCTATTCACAGCCTGACTTGTTTCCAAAAGCAAGGGTTAAGAAAATTCACACCAGGAACAAAAAGAGCCTTTTAACAAAGGTTCTCAAAAATGCCATAGATCTTTCTCGTTTCTATGTGAAAACCCTTCTTGTTCCTAGGTGCAATTTTTTCCATGCAATGGATAAGTTTGTTCAGCACTCTAAAAAATATGAGCCTACGCAAAGTGAGTACATTTTCATGTATATTTTATAATTATTTTGTATTTCTTTTGGCGTTCAATATAACAGAACATGGGAAGACACTCTTTCATTAAATAGAGACACTCTTTCATTAAATAGCCCTCATCACATCTCAGCACTGCTACAGATGTTAATTCACCAGTTGCCATTCTGAAATATATTAATCTACTACAGTGCAGAACAACAGGACTGTTAACATGAGGGATACCAGTGCTTTTTTCTCAGGGCATCTTCTGGAAGTAACACGTCCAGTAGAAGAAGGATCAGGGAAAGGTGTAATCAGTTATATGACCTCATACTTGCACTGTTGAGGCAATTTCTATCCAAATAAAGAACATTAGCAACAAGAGAGCTGATTCTGGCGTTTCTGTGGACACAACTAGCTGCAGGTGTTTGCTGTCATACCTTCAAATGAAGCCAGAAAAAGAAGTGCATGAAAATTTTGGTGAATAAGAACTTGACATTTGGAATGCACCAGCATTTTAATCTAAGAGCTGTGACAGTTTTCACATTTTGCCAGAGGGTCAAAACTGCAGAAATAATGCAAATTCCTCCACTCCCCAGAAGACACCTTTTAAAATTGTTAAAAATATATGTGGAGACTGCTGGAAAGCTGACACTTACTGTCAGTATTGGATCTGTATTGTAGGAACTCCTGTTGGTTTTAAATACAGCTGAAGTGTGTAACCAACAGGTGACCCTTACCTTCAGAAATGCTTTTATATATTGATTTGTTGCTATAACATCTCCCCTGTCCCCATAATGGCTTGTGAAATGGTTTTGGAACTTAGGATTTGGATTCTTAGAGCAAAGGACAGGGCAAGCCTATGCCCATGGGCCTCCCCTCACTGAAATAAGAGGTTTAGAAAGTTTCTTTGTGCCCCTATTGGTGCAGGACAATTCTTGGTTGCAAGTTCTGTTACTGTTAACAGTAGTCATGTGTTTCAAGACAATTACCCTTCAGGAGGAGACAGCAGGTTCAAGAAAATCCCTGAGCACTGCTGACCAAAGAATGAGCTGGAGATGTTACTGAAGGCATGGAATGAATTTAGTTAGCTGTTCACTGGACTGTGAAGGAACCAGCAGCTGTGTCTTAGAGGTGTCCTGCTCTGAAAGCCTCGCTGGCTTCTCATCTTCTGTCGTAATGAGACTCAGAAAAAAACATTAATTTCTTCTGTTATCTTAAGAATTTCTGTCTTGGCAAGAGTTCCTGCACACAAACGTGTTGAGGAGGAGATGATCTTGTCAAGATTATAGAGCATGAAGGAATATGAATGCCCAAATACCACTTCTCTACATATGGAATGGCCATGTTCTTCGTGCAAGGCCTTTTACATGATAGGTAAGATAGATCTATCTTTGAAAGCAGGTAGAGCAGATGCAAAAAGGCCATTATGCCTCTTTGTTTGTAGTGTTCACCTGGACTTTGTTCCCTTCCCATTGAACAGGATGTCATGAGTATGAGTAACAATTTAAATGCACAACCATATAGTCATTCAAAATTAACATTAAAAAAACTGGGTGGGAAGTGATTCTTTATAGCTAGAACTAAGCAAAATACACTTCCATTAGTAAATACTCTGCACCAGTATCTATTGATATTTCTAAGTGATTCATTTAAATAGTAGCTTAATGGCAGAGTTCTTTATTATAGAATATTAGGATTTATGAAACATTTCTTTCGAAGGAAGGAGTAATTCTATTTATATGTCTGTTGTTAAAGCTGACCATCTAAATTGCATAAGCAAATTCTATCCTGGCTGTATTTATGCTAATGCTGATAATAGATATATACTTGTACACACACCCAAAAAAAAAATATTTAGAGGAATGACAATTTGAAGCTACTTCTTTACAGAAAAGCTGAACAGTTGTAGAGTAGTGCAATCTCTGAATTCCTCTAAAATTTTCTTTCATCTGTCCTGTGATCACACAAATTTCCTTGCAGAAAAACTATTTTGTTATTCATTATTTCACTATTTATTTGCAAAAAAAGGCTATGGCTTCATTTTAATTCCTTCTTTTAGGATTCTCAGGAAAACTATAGAGATAGGTAAGGAACCTAAATTCTGCTTCTTGGCTTCTGACTGGTTGTTAGCATGTGACAGAACCTTTGAGTAGCTTGGGTCTTCTTTCTGTAGAGTGGTAGTAATAATAACCATTCATGTAAAGTATTCGGGGACTGCAGCTGAAAAGTGCTTTGTAAGTGTCTCCTGTGTTAACACTATAAAGCCCCCCTGAGTTTAGCAATCTTTTATGGTTTACGGTTTTTTAATCTATTCAGCTGAGTCCTGAATACAAAATTGCTGGCCTACTCTGGAGATTTTTCTTCTCATTTCCTGTCATTTGGGTGTCTATCTTTACCTTCTAGGTTCTTGTTATACTCCTTCTTTTGTTCCTACTACAGCTATGAAACACAGACCAAGAAAGCACCCTTTGAGTACAGGAGTGTTTCATTGTTCACTGTATTGTGGTGCAGAGCTGTCAGCGTTAGTTGTGTTCATCTTGGCATTCCAATGTGTAAAGGAGTTGATAAATAAATTGCCTATTTCAATCCAGGCTATATAAATTATATAATCAAAGGATTTAATTATTAAGTGGCTTCTGGGTTTGGGCTAGATTTTCAGTACAAAAAAAAAAAATTATAAAAGATGGATGCTGTGAAAACACACTCTGCTCTTGGATACCCTTTTAATGGGACAATGGGAGTTCTGTATGTTCAAGAGAGGAGTGCAGCCTCCAGGGTTTGATTTTTCCAAACATTAGAAGCTCAGGGACATGTTCAAAATTGCCTGCATAATTACACATTTAATCTGAATGCACATTTACTATGATTCCAAATGCAAATCAGGCTGTGTGCATGGAAATGGTCAGCTGAGTTTCAATACCTGAGGATCACATGAAGTCACAGTAATTGTGGGTGCAAATTAAGCACACAATTTGGCATATATTTTTGCAAGTGGCTTTTGCTTCAATGGTTTGAAAATGAGACCCTTTGAGCTTGCTGTTAATGGGTGTCTCTTGTTACTCTGTTTTCCTAATGGCACTGCCAAAATTAGTATATGATACATAGAGTTGATCTTGCAGTCATTACTCTGTAATTTAAACTTTATCAGAGATGCTCTCCGAAGTCTTTGTTGGGAAGAATGGCCTTTTATGTCTGAGGCACATTTCCAAGGACAATATCTAGGTGAGAAAAAAATACAGTAATATTGGGGTCTTTCACATCTAATTCAACATATTTAGTTCTTCTATAGTTTATGTCTAAGGCTATGTCTGTATATATATTTAACCCAAAAATATTTTTTTAAATGTACAAGATAATAGAAAATGTTCCCTATTTCATGTAACATCAACTTGATCTGGAACAAAAGGCTGGAAACCTGTGCAGAAAAACCAAATGTATTTACTGATATGGAAACAAGACAATAGCCAAATAGAAGGAAAAAAAATATAAATTATGCTCTGACTTCTATTTTCAGATATTCTCTTAAATGTGTAAAAACATGATAAATTCTTTTGCTATTCTCTATTTCTTATCTCTATATTCATTATTAATTGACCATAATCTGACATAAAACAGAAAAAGAATTCAAGGTGGGTTGACGGGTTCTTACTCATTTTCAAAAGAACTCTCTACCCTGAGCTGTTAAAAGGAAAAGAAAAAAAATTGAATTTTAATTACAAAGAGTAAAATCTCATTTTAAAATAGAAATTATTAAAAATTTCCCTTCCCATGCTCTCCATTGAAGACCAAAGAACATTGATTAAAGAAAGATTGTCCATAAAATGAAGACCTGGACAAGAGCGAGATCAGTGTAACTTAAAACAAATTATCAACCTGTTCATAAACATCTGAAAAATAGCTTGGAGATTAATAAAAGACTCAGATATTTGATACATTCATCAGGAATAAAGTTAGTCAAAGCCTTCTTGCAAGATGGTAACAGGAGTTTCATATGGGAAACATAATAATAAAATGCTGAGGTAATCAATGATAAAGGCAAAAGTAATTTGATATGGAAATGTGGGACCAACTGATTAGCTAAATCTAGAAGTACTTTACTGATAATATATCAGTAAAATGGCACAAATATGGAAAATAACTCTTATTCAGAGGGAATTTACCATTGTTCACAGTTGAAAGGAAGGAGTTTTCCAGGTGCATATTAGAAAGACCAGCTGAACATGTTTAAGATATTAGATCTTTCCAGTCCTGTGTTTTATTGTACCCCCAAAATAATAAAGACAAACCAAAACATTTTATTTCATCAAAACCAAGTACAAAACTTGAAATTATTCATTCTGACATATCCACATGTAAAGCTTAATTGAAGTTGACATGTTCCACTTGGGGAAAAAGAAAGTCAAATTGATGAAACTTCATCTTCTGATGTAGAACTGTTCCATCAAAGGTGTTTTGAAGAGAAAACGTAAAGCCATGAACTTGAAATGCTTTCAAAAATCTTGCTGATAGCCCCTGAAGACAGGCTGGAAAATAATGTTAGTCTCTCAGGCTAGTGACATCCCCTGCAGCTTGCTCTTCGTGCAGATGAATCCAAGGCTGTAGATACCATGATGTGACCCTCTGTGTGCCCTGATAGAGGTCTTCTGCCTTCCAAAGGCTGCTGATCTGTCATCTCCTGCTAGTATCAGCTACCTGTGCAAAGTGCAAAATGGAAAAACTTATATAGCTTAGAGAAAGCAGGCTTGGTAGAAAACATTGAATTAATATATATTTTAGAAAGGTCTGAAAATACTGTCATCATGGTTTGAGAATTATACTAATCTAAGAACCCATTTGTAGTTTAAGGGAAATTATTTTCTATTATTAGAATACTTGTGAAGAGTAGTAAATCTTTTGATAGAAGGCTTTTTCTGTGTCCTCTGAGGTAGGCATGAAGAAAACTCACTCTGTTAGGAGAATTAGGCCTCCAGAAAAGACATGCTCCCAGAGGCAGGACACAGAGAAGAGGGCTCTGTTTTCTCCTCAACAGCTCAGAGAGCAGCTCTTCTGCATAGCAATGATTCTGAATCTGCACCTGCTTGGCATACACACACACACACCCACCCCAGGAATACCAGGCTGTGCACTTTGAATTATGAGGTGTAAGCAGTACCTTATCAGGAAATACTGATAAATTGTTGTAGGCTTCTTTGGGTAAGAAGATTTTGTACAAGTATTGAATCCACATTAAAGAATACCAAGACCTGGGGTGAGGAGCTGAATTTTTAGTGCTGAAGAGAAAGAAAAAAAAGCAAAATAAAATATCTTTTTATGCTAGGAAGTAAAGGAAAGGTGACAGAAGTTATGTTTACAGTAGGCAATATATCAGTTGTTTGTTGGAAATAGTTAACAAAGACTATCAAGAATTTTATCCCATCTTAATTATTGAAAGTAACTCAAATGTACTTCATTTCAAGGAGTGATATATGGAACCTGTTACCTGTAAAACTTGTGAACTTCCCTTTACACATGAGAAAATAATTGAATAAAACTGCTGGTGAGAGCTCTGTGACAAGATATCCTTCAGGGTAACCTATATCGAAATGTTGTGAAGATTTGTGGTGTTTTGTTATTTCGATTCAATGTGGGATAAATTTTAATATGCTTTTCTCCTACTTTAAAAACCCTTTTCAGGAATAAACCTCTTATAGGTTATGTTCCCTTTTCTCTCTCTAACAAGTTGGCTTTTGAAAGTTCTGTTTTCTTATTCAGCTAGGCATTACATCATTATGTAAAATAAAAATGTTTTCATTTAATGGGTGATAATTGGGGCGGAAGGGAGGAGAAAGAGTTTGGCAACTTTATACAGATATAGATATCGACCAAAAAAAATAAAAGTGTCAAGAAAAGATAAGAGAAGCACAAGATGATAAGAATTCTCAAAGTGTCTTGCTGGCAGGAGCTGGAGCTTCCATATCCCTGGACAATCCTTTCATGTCATCCCTGCAGTGTGTGACTCACTTCCTCCCACAATCAGGATTTGATTTCTCATCAATTCCCTAGCCAGTGCAGCCTGGCTCCTACACAGAGAATGTGTTTGAATGGCTGGAGAATATCACCTCCTTTTCTATCTGTACAACATCTTTAACTAGGTTCTAGAAGACAACCTTAATCCAGAGGCAATTGCTTTGCCTCCTGTCTTCTACATTTTCTGTTTGGATTTTTCTTTTTTTTTCATTCTAGTTGTGTTTCCATTGTTAAGTCTTTCAGATGTTTCGGGAATAAAATTAACTTGCATTTAAATATATTCTAGTGACCTAAACTGGGCATAAAAACTATTGATCAGATATCTGGTTAACACTTTGACATTTTCATGATTCTAGAAAGCCATATTTTGTTAGGATCTGAAAAACTTCAATTAAAATTCATATTTTTTTAATGAAAAATATTTAAAGAAAAACAAATCTAAAGGGTAATTCAAGTATTTGGAAACAAGATTTTGGTTTAAGCCCAGACAAAAACCAAGCACCACAGCCACTCCTTCTCTCCTACCTAGTGGGATGGGGAAATCAATTGGAAAGGTTAAAGGGAGCATATTTGGGGGCTGAGATAATGATGATTTTAGGTGGGCAAAATAAAAGCTGTGACTGCAAGGAGCACAAAACAAAGAATTAATTCACCATTTCCGACAGGCAGGCAGGTATTCAGCCATCCCCAGGAAAGCAGGGTTCCATCACATAGCAGTGTTGACTTGGGAGGCAAAATGCCATAACTCCAAGCATCACCTCTTCCTCCTTGTTTTCCACACAGTTCTTATGGCTAAGCATGCTGCCATGTGTCATGCTATATCCCTCTGGTCAGCTGCAGTCAGCTGTGCCAGCTGTGCCTCTTCCCAGCTGATGATGCACTCCCAGCCTGGCCTCTGTGGTAGCACTCTGAGCAGCAGAAAAGACCTTGATGCAATGTAAGCACTGTCAAAATTCTCTGTGGGAAAGTTTCCATATTAACAGTAAAAATTTTTATGTGGGAAATCGTCGTGATTTTTTTCCCAAAACGTATAACATGTAACATGATCTGCCTAGTCTGCAGGGAAGATAAATCCAAATGAAAATGAAAATAAAAGTCCTGTGATGTCCCTAAGCAGATTATGGTAAAATATTTTGAATTTAGAAAGTCAAAATAGTCTGTCTTGATCTCAAATGATGAAATGAAATGTGTGTAGTTTGAATATTCTTTATGATTCAAAACAAAGTCAAGTATTTTTCTTGAGAGCAAGAGAAACTACATAACATCAGAGAAGGGCTGATGAATATAAAACAACAGCCGTGAAGGAACTAGGAGACACAGTTGACATTAATTTTTGTTGTTGGATGCATATTAGGCCAGGAAACCTGAAGAATTGTTTCAAAAATTGAAAGTGGTAATGTAATCATCTAGTAGTATTTTTGAGGCATTTGATTATTTGTGAAGGAAATACAGAACAGGAAAAAATCCATGAGATATAAATAAATTAAAAATAATTAAGAAAATACTTCCATAAAATCAAAGCTTTGAACAATGCCAGATGAATTTTACCTGTAAATATTAGAAAGTGATGTTGTGCTCCCGTCTCTAGAATCCTCATTTTGCAGCTGGCTGAAGACCATATGTGAGCACTCTGAGTCCACCCCCTCATTACACCTGCAGGTAGGAAAACTGTTCAAACTTGCAGTTAATGACCCCTTCAAATAGAATGTGTAAAAGATACAGGAAATCCCTGTGGATTCCATGAATTATCAATCATCATATAAAAAGAATTAATCCCCAAAGATAAACAACTTGGCATCGTAGGGCTGGTATTTTGTTAAAGGCCTTGTTGCCCCCCAGTAAGAAAGGTCTATTAACTTCAAACACATGGAACCACATAAATTAAAATTAGGTCGCTCCTCATGTTACAGTTTCAAGTTTCATAAAGTGCAGCTTGTGGTTATGTCATGTGTTTCACATTGAAAGCACTGGTTGATGATTTCCCAAACTCTTCAATATTCTACTACCAGCAATATTTGCCATAGGTTGACCACAACACTATCCAAGCTGATGTTAATAATGCATACCCAGTTTTGTAAGTCTGACCATCTTTTCCTTCTCAATAAACAAATAGTGGTGGTGTAATTGTGGGTGACTGAACTGAGTGCCTTGCTATGAGCAGCTTTTCAGGATGAAAAAGGCAGCAATATGGTCCTGGCTTATTTTTATGGGTATAATTATATAATTATGGGTAGTGATAATGGGCTGTTGAAAGCATCCTTTTAAAAGGTATGCAACTGCAAAAGGTTACTTAGACAAGAAGAATGAACAATGTCTAGAGAGCATATACAAATAATGTACCTAGTTTAAATTTTTCTCCATCGCCTAATAAATTTAATTTCATTTTCTTCTCTAGGGCATTGGTTGGAGATGTTGTGTATGTGTACAACACAGAAAGTTTGTTAATCAGAGCACAGCTCCTTGGGCACGATTTGTTATGAAAATTCTTGGATCACAAGTCGTAGCTCAGCAAGTAAAAAGCTAGACATAACAAGAAATTTTTGTTCTTTACTGTAGTATCTTACTATTTCCAGAATGAGGCTCTCTTGAAAACAGAGACATCAGCATGTCCACTCAGCCTGCCTTGTTTCATTTAATTAACTTTGTTTGCAAACATAACAAACATGTTACTTATTTAGTTTATTCAGTTGTAAGTAAATACCAATGCTAGGATACATTTCTTTTAATCCTTTGATTTAATAATGACACATTTCAGGAAGACAAAGGCATCTCATGAAAATAGAAGCAAAGACCAATTCTTCATCTGAGGTTAAAATTTTTCTTAAAACATACTTTGAAATATTTCAATATTCTGTATTTCTTCCGTTTGATTTTATGCTGGTGTAGTATCTTCTGAAAGTGCTATTTTACTGTCTACTGCATGCATCCTTCCAAAGAGTCTTTGAAAAAACAAAATCAATAAAACTTATCCAACAGTAAATGTGAGAAACCAGATAATCTGCCTGTAAAGTGCCTGTCTGAGTCCTAGCTCCCAACCTGTCCCTAGCACCTGCCATTAGCATCTTCTTTGGTTTTGAGACCTGTACAAGTGTCTCTGGTAGAGCTTATTCTACTAATCTGCAAAGTAAATAATTTGGCTTTCAGCATGTTGTTCCAAAACCTTAAATTTTTATTACCTTCTCACTGCATCTTTAAAAATGTCATAGCATTTTGTTTCCTGGTAGGTTTTTACAAGTCAAGCCTTCAGTGAGGTTGCAGCTTTGTGAATAAAGGATCATTTACTCAGTGGTAAATGCCAACAGATAAGCACAGACTTTGAAATGCAGATTTAAGGTAAATATTAGAACATTTCACTGTACTCCACTATCACCTCCCAACATCAAGTCACAAGCATAAATTTTTCAGTGCTAAAATAGATCAGTATGCTCCAAATCATCATGTGTTTTCTTTAGGCTTGGGTTTTTGTTTTGTCTTTTCTTTGTTTCTTGTCCTGAGCGCCATTTTGTGGCCTTAGCTGGAACTTTGGGTCAATGGCTTTATGAAAAAAAAGTTGTCAAAATGACTTATGCATCTCTAGCTTCATTATTGTTCTATTATCTCCTTTGGAATGGTAATGGGGAATTAAAACTTTCTCTTTTCCTTCCAGTTCATGTCCCTCTATGGGTTCTGCTAATGCAGATAGGTGTTGACATGCCTCCTTCATCTTCAAGGGTGCCTGAAGAGATTCACCACAGAGGAGAATGAAACATCAAAACTCCAGCTTTTGAAAATTAACCAGTTGTTGTCAGTTTAGACCAAAGCAAAGAAATTGAAGAGTTTGAAAGAGGTCTTGGAAACTTTAACATATTGTGGCCTTCCTAAGGCATTTCTAAAGACGTTTGTATGTGTGTAGTAAGTCTGAGCTGAAGAGGGGATTTGGCAATTTATATCCTTTCTTACATTTTGCTTATGATCTGAGAAATTATTTTTAGACTCTTTTAGTAACTGATTTTGGCCTAGATCATGAAAATGGTACCTAGACGTGTGAATCTGGATGCCTGCTTATTCAAAATTCTGTAGCCCAGGCTCAAAGTTGCCATGTGAAAAACTGTGCTGCAGTGGTGGCCTAACTTTGGAACAGCCTAAATGCAGCACAACCTCTTTGTGTGATCTCTCTGTATCTGAAGTTTCACTTCCACAACTGTCTTGTCTCACACTCCAACATAAGTCTCAGTAGCAGACCTTAGTCCTCCTGCACTTTTATTGTGTGTAGTTATGGCTAATTTTAAAAGAGTCTGTTGAAGGAAAAAAGTTATTACTAGACTAGGCGTATACATTTGTTAAATTAATGAGTGATTATAACTCTGACAAAAAGCCTCTGTTCACCTCTGTTTTTTCAGGTCAGCATTTGCATTCCACAGAATACAGTAGTAGTAGTCAAACCAGTAGACTGTGGCCCAGGTTGGGACTGAAGGTAAATTCTAATCCCCAGCTTCCCTCTTCCAGAGGAAGAAAAAACAAAGAACTGGGTTATTGCAAAGCACTGAATTTATGTCTTACTTCTGAATTTTTTTCATAAGCTGCTAATGCTATAAAACAATAATAATATGAAAGTTTTAAAAATCAAAATCTGGGGTCTTTAAAGTGAACAGTATCAATAACTACTGAGTGCAGTGTGTTTCTATTTCATAGCAGCAAAATCTAATGAAAAATCATGCTCCTGAGAACAGAATAGAACGATTATGATTACTTAAGATAACATTTTTAAAAATAAGGTAAAAGGCTGAAACAATAAAAAAAAGTAAATTTCAATATAGACATTAATACACATGGGAAATATGTTTATAATATATAAAATATATGCTAGGAAACAACATTATTACAATACAAAATGCTATATGCAATTGAAATTGCTTGTGATCCATGGACCAGCTAAGAAAAACGTATGGATACATGTAGTGATATAGTGACTTCCACCTAAGCTCCTACCTAAGATATAATTCCAAAGGGATGATATTCCTTCTGAAATTCTACACTGTTCAAGATATATAGAGCAATACTAATACCTCATTTTCAGTCCATTTGACTCTATGGCTATTACATTCTACAGGAAGCTATGAGAAGAACAACATAATTTTCATTAAGAATTATCATCCTTTTGCAATTGTAAAAGGGACATGTAAAAGGAAATAGGGGACCTTTAATATATCTACAGAAAGAAAAAAATTTGAATGGAATCCTGACAATTGTCTGGGTACTTTGGTCAGAGAGAGATCGTGTTTGTAAAACACAACCTCTTTCACATAAAAAAAAAAAAAGGGAAAAACAAAATGAGATCCTTAGATCTTTTATTAGGCATTCTGTAGTACCCGTCTATAGAGAAGGGAAAGCACAAGCCTGAAAATAAGATTTCAGTTATGCTATCTCATGTGTATAAGAGAGAAAGGGGTTGTACAGGGCACATGGTGTCACTTTGCAGTTATGGTGAAATAAAAACATTTCACAGTAATAATGTTGCAACTACATGGCAGTTCTACTGGAAATAATAAATGTGTGGTAAATTGCATTATTATGCCATCGCTTTCCATGAAGTATTTTTTTTCACAAATATTACTCAGAAACTGGACTACAGGGAAAGCTAACTTAGTACAAGTGGGGGCTTTTCCAGCTCCCACTGAACTCACTGTAACGATTCCCATCAGTTTCAGTGAACCTCACAGAAAACAAATGAACTACGTTTTTATTTACAGCTGGGACTCATACAGCTCAGAGACACAACTTGAGACCTGTGTCAATAAAGGAGTTCAATGATAAGGACTACAAAGCAGACTAAATAATAATAATAATAATAATAATAATGATTTAAAAAATATTTAAAGAAAAAACTGCATATTGTGCAGATAAACAGAGCAGCTATATCAGAAGGGGAAAAAGCCCCATGTTAGCATCTAAGATCTCTTTTTCTCAGAGCAAATGCTAAACACAAAGCCATGTTAACCCTTCACCTCTAACTACTACATAGTGGTATTTTATTCCTGCATGCCTTTTCCCACATGAGGATATGAATAAGCTGATACTGCTCTAGAAATAATAAATGCAGTTTAATATAATTAAGACATACACACGTGTTTATATGTATATCTGTATTCCTGTGAGGATGCTTGTACAAAAAACTACTTGTACCTAGAGGCACTGGAGAGCAAGACTGAAAGTAGATGTAGCTTGTCATGTTGCTGAGTAAATTCCAATGGATTGCAGTGCCAACAAATTTGTGGTTTTATCAGCATTAAATATTTTAGGTGAATATTTCTCCAATTTAATTGCAGTAACAGGGTTATTCTTCTGGAGCTTCATTTCATATCCTGTCAACAACTTCTCCTGTTGGTATCAAAGCAAAACAATGAATTAATTCACCATTCCCCACTGTCAGGCAGGTGCACAGTCTATGTCCATCTTCCATTGCATCCTACCACCAGACAGCAGGGACGAGGACAACACCACATCCCACTCCACTCCTCCCGTAAGGAAGTTGTAGACAGCAGTGATGTGACCCTCACTCTCATCTTCCCTCAGCTGAACACACCCAGTATCCTCACCCACTCCTCACTCTTGCCCACTAGCCCTTTCATTATCTTTGTCACCCTCCTTTGGACACATTCCAACTCTTTTCTATTACACTTATACTGTTGAACCCAAAACTGCACCAATGCTGTGTATAAGTAGGACAATCACTTCTTTGATGAGTTATTTATACTTTGCTTAGTGCCCAAAGCCTTCAGATCCTTTACCACATTTCTGGTCTCCAACCTCTCGTCTCCAGTCCATGCATACATCTCCCTAGGTGCAGAATCCAGCATTCGTCCTTGTTAAATTTCACACAGCTGATGATTTTCCAGTGTTCAAATCAAGATGTCTCTGTGAGCCCTCTTTGGAATCAAGGATTCCCCTTAATACATTAATACATAAACTTTGTGAGGACTCAACACTTGTGTCCAGGTCATTGATAAAAATGCCAAAGAGAACTGGCCATAAAACTGGGTTAGCACTCGTGTGTTACCAGGTATTATCCCATTTACTCTTCAAGCCTGAACATTCAGTCAATTATTCACCCATTTATTTTATCACAGGTCTAAGACAACATCCTCAAGCTGTTCAGGACTCAATTACCCTGGAAGCCCTGAGCCTCGCAGAACTGTCAAGACAGTGGTGTGGCTTACTGGCTTACCTTATCCACAGCCAGTTGGCAAGATACCTCCTCCATGAGGGAAGGGGAAGAATTGTGTAGGGATTTCTCTTGTGCCCTGGTAAATGCTACTTCCTGTCTCCTCAGGTAAAACTGATGGGATCTGTGGTAATGGGGATGCTCAGAGGGGTTGACAGTGCCTTCTTCATTGCACTTGGGGAAAATAAAACCAAAATCTATTTATTTCTCTGAGTTCTTTTATTAATATTTTCAGGAGGAAAATAGCTTGTTTCAGTTTTGAGTGTTCTCACGGTACACTCAACCTACAGTTTCTGCCAGTTCATTTTATGTACTTTATTTGTGTTAATGGATATTAATCTGCCTCATCTAAAGAGATTAAAACCTAGGAAAAGGCAAGAGAAATCTTACCACCGACCTCTCTGCAGATGGAAAGTTGACAGGAAATATTACATAAGAAACTAAACTGATCATTATGAAAACAGCTGAAATAACAGGTGATACTGGAAAGTAATGCATTTTTTTAAATGACATTTGTATAGGGCCTACAGATGTAGTCTCAAGAGGATGTCAAGCAGAGAGCAGCTGACAGAATGACAGCAGAAGATTTGATATGTTTTAATGCAGATTTGCCTTTCTCCTGCCTCTATGCAGGAAATAGCCATCAAATATCCAGCACTCTTTTCTGATGACTGGAAGGGATAATGAGAGGACTTAACAAGAAGGGTTTTATTCATTTCAAATGGAAGCTTTTGGAAGTGAGATTGATTTACTTATACCACGTTCAGGCTAGTTGGTGGTCTAGGAGACTCCATTGCTTCAGTTTGTTCCATTTGGAGCAAAGCAAAGGACTTGAAATTAATAGTTTTGTTTAGATTCTGTAGATGTAAAACAATTCTGAAAGGTAAAGATGGTGAAAACATAAGGGACAGCTATTTTGAAGTAATTAAGTACTAAATTCTTATGAACATTTTTTAGAGAGTTATACCTACTTTCAGAAAGATTGGACATAGCCTGACTTCAGAGATCAGTAATGGCATGCAAAACTTATCTTCATTTGTTCTGATTTCAAATGCCATTGATTAATAATGTCACCATCTGATGAACTACATAGAAATGCTTTCCACTGTAAAATGATCGAAACACAATGCATTTTCTAGAGCCCTGAAGGAGCTGGCCATAACTCAAGGCTTCCCCTTCTCACCATGTGTGCTACATCCTCTCCCAGCTGAATACTTCGATGAGAAGTCAGCTTCAGTATCTTTGGAGTTTCCATAAAACAGGATAGCTTCAGGTGGCAGGGTAGTCACCACCATTGAGTCAGATTGCAGCTTTCTAGACTGTAAAAGGTAGATATGTCCCTCGAGACTCAAAGGAGAGACTGTCAGCCTCTGGGGCAACTTGTCTAATCATGAGACCTGGCAGGCCATGACCAAAGGGTGCTATCAGTATGTGTTGGGAGAGAATGGTGGTCGCTGTTGTGGGCGGCTTTTTGCAAGCTAATATTTGATTATTTGGAATTTTTCTAGAGGAATTTTTGGTAAAAGTATTTAAATTATTTTAATGTTTCTCTAGGAGAACAGATAAATTAGATGATGAGATAAAAACTATCAAGGTGTTTCTGTATGTTTGTTGCTAGTTAGCTGTGAACATGTGGTGTGAATGAATACTGAATGACGGTAGTGTTACCAGGACCAGGAGAGATCAGAGACTTAGGAACTGGATGTCTCACAGAGTCAAATTGGCTTTACCAGCATGAGTCTAACAGTCATACCAGCCAAACTAAACAAAATCAAACCATTATCATTGAGGGAGACTTTGGAGTGAATAGCAGAATTGCAGCACAATCATTCCACCTCTCAAAAGATTATCACAGCAGTTGTTGTAACTACAGTGTGGTTTTATGATTATGCTCAGGCTGTACTGTGGTGCACAGTGAGGGGTTCAAACAACTAATGGGCATTACAGTTTATATGGCATCTACTACTGCCTCTCAGGACAATGTTACACTGAGTTAAATCAAGCAGCCCTTATTTATGAATGTTCACAGTCACACAGGTAACAGTCATGCAGATAAATAAGAAAAAACCTGAATAACTCAGGTCTCCTGGCTCATTGTTAATTGGTCTCTTTCCAAAATGCTTTGATCTCAAACACCAGCAGTGTTTTTTTAATGCAAGCTATAATTTTCCATCTCTGACTTAGTCAAAGATCACACAATGACCAAAACTTTATCAAGCTATTAGTAAGAAATCAATATGGTGCTTATCTCCCTGAATCCTCTTCTGTAGTCTTAATTACAGTGACAATGAAGCCAGTGTTGCAAGAACCATCTGAGATGGACTATTCAAAGGATCAGTATCTTTGTACTCATTATAATCCTGGGGGGATGAAATTTTCTTTCAAGAGTGTTAAATGTTTTTATGTGCAGGTTTGGGTGGTTGTACACTTTTAAAATATGCTGTGTAAAATCTCCATTTGATATCTGTTAGAATAAGGCAATAAATACTGTATAGCCTATACCAACTGTTAGCTCAGCCTTCCAGTTTTCACACTTCGAAAATCTGAGAAGTGTGGGTACAGACAAAGTATTCCAGGTTGCATGATAAAAAAATGAAGAAAAACCATTGCACAAGATATGAGCAACAGAAATGTACATTTAGTACATTTTTGCTAGACTGTGCTGCCTAAAGAAGACAGTAGCTACTCAGTGAAAATCAGTTTTCTTCTCACACTGGAATGATACCTTAAAAATGTCCCTTGCAGGCACTCTGTAAGCCATGAGACAACGCATTTATTTCTGGGAGTGTGGGAAGAGAGACTGGGAGAGTACATGGAAAGAATACAGAACCACTTATTTTCAAGAACACTCTTTGTAGACTTCTTTCAGCAATGATGATGCCTACCAAGACTGGTGATTAAAAAAAAATTTCCTCATTCCAGTGTATTGTATGCACACAATCAGCATCAGGTTGTAGTCTTCTCTTCTGGTTTTTGAGCAACACATCCATAGGACAAAATTCTCATTTAAATACTTCTAGTGTGCAAACCTGGTATCTTGGAAAAGCGAGGCCTCCCCTAATGCATGAAAATCAGTGGAGACATTGACATGATTCAGCTCTTAGATTTTTCATCAGAACATTATGTAGAACTTACAGTTATGGTTCCATCTCCTTTCAGCCAAGCTACTGTGTTTCTTCAGTGTTCACTTATTTTGTCTCGGATGAACTTATTGCATAATTGATTTCATCACTAACATCTAGTAAAGAACTAGACGAGTGGGGCTAGATCTTCCCCTGTGATGTGGTCTAATTAAACACCAGACTAAGCTCTAGCCATATGTATAGGCTCCCACACACACTAGTATCAGAAAGTTTTCACCACACTTTAACTAACTTTACGAGTAGTTCTGTTGCCTTCCTAGTGTGTTGTGAAGAATTAATTTTCAGTGCAGCTGCAATCTTTCTAAGTGATTGAGAAACAAGTGTGAATGCTGAGAATTTATTGTGATTCTTTATCTTCATGCATCAGAAATTGCAACTGCCACAGATGGTGTTACCCTGCTGGTGCTGAGCAGCACTGTAACGTCAATTTAAAACAAAAATGTAGGTGTCAATTCAGGATGCTGCTGAATGGCATCAGAAAACCTTTATTATACTGAATGAAAGAGCTAGGATAAATTGTCAAGCAAATCTTGGTTTTACAGGCAAACTGATTCTAATAAAAGGATTTGGAGATTTCTAATTAGGTTAATTTCTTCTTTCAAAGTTTAGTAACTAGAATAAGAGGAGACATGAAGACAAGGTGGGTATAAATATTTCTGACTGAATAAGTAATTTGTTAACTGTTTAACAAATAAGTATTTTTGTGCAGTGACTATCTCTTGTGTCTTTGGTAAAGTCTCTGTGTATGCTGTACTATTTTGCTAGTACTTGACATAAAAAAAGCATCCATTGAGGACTGGAACTATATTTTAAACATTAAAGTTACGTAGGGAATAAGACAGATGATTTGGCATTTCTCCACAAGGATACTTCTGTGAAGATTTATGTTGTAGGAAAGGACAGACACCTGTGATGTTTTTTTAAGTGCTCTAAAAATCTTGTTGCAAAACATTATTTTACTTTAGCAGATGGTGTAGCATCTTCTTAAAAAAATAATTCCTATTCATGGGCTGAGTTGAGCCATATTCATGTTTACCATTGCTGTAATCTCATTGGGACTTAATTGAAAGCATGCGATTTTCTATAAGGCAAGAACATAATCATAGAAACAGACAATTTACTGCGCAGTACCATGCAGTAGAACGCACTGCCTGAGTCTCATACTGATGTCTGAACATCTTCACTCTGCACTGAAATGTTTCTTTCTTCATTTTATTCTTTGAAAAACATCCAGATGCTTTTCATCAAGAGGTGGCACAAGAAAAGCTCCTGCAGTGGGACAAAACACGGGAAATACATGAGAGGTCATTCCAGAGCTATCCTAGTGATTGAAAGATGCCATTCATATCTTCTTCACAAAGGTGCATTTGGCTCTGACTGGCATGTATATGTTCTCCTAGTTTATCTTGTTTATCTAAGGTTTGATGCAAAAACTTAAGTTGGATTTTTTTGCCTCTAAGACTCCATTCAAACTCTATGACCTCAGTTAGTCAGCCAGACCTTTCTTTTGAGGAAATTGTTAACTACATATTTGTGATCTACATTATTCTCAGCTAAAGAGTACAATAGTACATAACAGAAAGCAGATGTAAGAGAGTCTGCTTTTGTGGATTGGAACTGTTCTTAACACAAAATTTTTATTGTGTCTTTCATATAATGACATCCTAAAAGCCATACACAAAATCCTACCTGTGAAATGACTCATCAGAAATCTATTATTTTTATGTTCAGACAAAACATGCCCAATTATACCTCTTTGAAGATATCACTTGGGCAGAATTGTGTTACACCCCAGTTCACAATTGTTCATTAATACAAAATACTGTTCACAGAAACTGTAAGAGAGGTTGGATTGCTCACGATATGCAGGCAATACCTTGTTTTCTAAAATAACCTAGATTTTTTTGGAGTGGTTTTGCAAAAAACCCAACAAAACATATTTTTACTGATTATAACAAGTCATTTGCCTCTTTAGTTTAAACTTTCATAGGCACATCTGGGGAAAGAATGCTAAAGAAATAGTACTATAGCAGGTTTGGAGGGTTTTTTTCCTAGGAAAGAGAAAGTTCATCATGAAGTAGGGTTTTGTAGCTGAGACTCCACCTACACAATACCCAGTCATATTAAATCGTTGAATTTAATCAAAGTGCTTGCATAAGCATCTTA
Organism: Sturnus vulgaris; assembly: GCF_052056855.1. Classification (NCBI taxonomy): domain Eukaryota; kingdom Metazoa; phylum Chordata; class Aves; order Passeriformes; family Sturnidae; genus Sturnus; species Sturnus vulgaris. Next base: position 44,910,191 of record NC_142283.1, read on the forward strand.
AATAAATGAGATAATCAAATATTAAAGGGAAGTGTAAATAAATTTGAAATATTTCCAAAATTTTACATTAGAGTTCAGATTTTTTGTTCAGCATATTTTGTATTTGAGGACAAAAGAAAATGAATACCTGTATAATTATTTTGATAATAGCCCAAATATAGAGTGTATGCAAGTTGCACATATTTTGCAAATCAGTGTAATATGAACAAAAAATGTTATATTATTTAAAAAAACCCACTATTCTACTAGGTGTTTTATGGTGACATTTTAGTCCTCAGTATTTTATGAAATTAAAGAACATATGGGGCAATAGAGAAAAATCAATTTACAGGGTAAAGAATATTTCTAGGCAGAGACTTTTCGGGTTTTAAAGCAATGATGCTGAAAATCTGGGCTGTGGGTTTAGGGTTGGGAGGGAGGAAGTAAATGGGTGGGACAGAAGGGAAGAGAGAACTTAATACCCAGTTAGAGAATTGGAAGCTTTCCCTTTTTCACATTACATAGATGTGCACAAAAGAAGTGTGTTACAGGGTGACCTTATGACTCTAGTTAAGCAGCAGGCAGAAGCATTAAATGGAATCTTTATGTTTCCTTTTTGTTAGACGTGTCAAAAGTTTAAAAAGCTGTTATTTTAAGAGTCTTTTTCTTCCCCCACCCTCAAAAGATTCCAGGTGTGCTGAGGGTGGGGGTGAAGTAGCAGAGAAATAATTTATTGCCATCAGAAATAATATTCTTCCTCATTATTAAGCTTGAAAAATGTTGCACATAAAAACTGAACACCAATTTCTAGTGTCTGTATTTTAAGTATGACATACTTTGCAGTACTCCAGTAGGGTCACTTTTCAGTCATATGTACATCTCTCTGGAGATGCCCAGGCAACAGAAAATTCACTATATTCACTATATTTGTATTATTTTTAGAAGAGAGCACATAACGTTTTAGAGGCACCTGAGGAGCTGCATCCATTTGACTTATGGTTTTTCCAGTAAATGTAGAATACTCTCATGGTGTAGACCTGTAAAGAGAATATCCTCATCTGATCTGTTGACATTTTTAACCTAAAGAGTAATAAGAAGTTTTAAAGAGGGGAACTTGTTTTAACTTTCTTATCTGAAAATACTGAGAGCAGCACTGTCTGCTATGTTGTAGTAGTGCCCTGACATTCATCATCTGAAACTCTCATAAGACTCTACCTTTCCATTACAGCAATAGTTTAACAATAACAACTCTACTCTTAATTTTAAAAAATAGTCCCTTTGAGATCACCTAACCTGTACTTTTTCAACAGTTCATTACTGTGCTCTAAATTGGTAATTAAGCTCCTACACACCTCTTTCTTCACTCTGCTTTTTGTAAGCTGTCCATGAGGTTACTCTCAAGACGAACATTTTTAAAGCCATAAACAAGGTGGTTCTGAACCAAGAGAGAAAACTGAAGCTTCTCAACAAGCAGCAGTGTAGCAACAGAGAAGTAGGCAGAAAGAGAGGGAGGTTCCTTCATCTGCTTGGAAGTTAATAAGCCATAAGACATTTGCAGGCATGGGTATGTTAAAATTTTTTCATCAAATCTTATTCTTCTGGGTCAGATCTCTCATCAGTATTCAAGTCTGGATTCAGCAAGATAACCAGGCTAAGGTTCAGCACTTGGACAGTTCTGTGGGTTTCTTTGGAGCTTCATCTTCACTTGAACCACTGTCTTCATCTTTGTAAAGGATAGCTTCAAGACTTTACATCTTCCTTTCTCAGTCTGGCCACAAAACATTTGGAAATAGAGCTTACTTCTGTGACCTTTTTCTAGTGATGCTAAGTAGTCCAGAGTGAGGTGATACTATTCCTATGGCAGAAATACTTTTGCTATATATGAGGGAATCAGCCTACTCCATTAATCAATGTAGAAAAACCATACAGAAACAGATTTGTGAACAGCTTGTGAGGCATATCATCAAAAATGTTGTAAATTTTGGTAATCAAAATGGAAATATTTTTGTGTATCTGGTGGTGCAAGCCCTCTAAATTAGTCTGGGGAAGGACTATCTATCCGCATTTTCAAGAGACTGAACATTATTTTGGCAGTAATTTGATGTTGTTGATGAAGCTGTTGGAGTTGGAATAAAAAGAGGAAAAAGATTGTGCACATCTTTAGTCTTTTCTATTGAGTCATTTATGCAAATAATATGTAGAATAAAAACTGTTTATGGCAGGAACTAGCTCTGCAATTGATATTAAAAATGAAAGCAAGCTTTGCCTGGAAATGAAAGAAATGTCTATAATTTATCTCTATTTTACTTAAGTAGCAAGTTTTCATCTGATAGCCTAGAAAACAAAGTCTAAACTAAAATAGGACAGTTTTATCCACTCTGTAATGATATCAACTTCAAAGAAAAAGGATCAAGTATATAATTGGCAAAATACCTCATAATGTGTGCTATGGTATTTATGTTATTTCAGAGTTTGAGCTTGAGCTTATTTGCTGTTATGAACTTCAACAGCAAAAGAGGGAAGACAAGAATAAAAAAAAATCCCTGTTAACTGAAATAGTTCTTTCTAACTCAAATAACCCAATGTGCCTGTAATCTTCATGTCTAGGCTAAATATTCATGGAAGTGTTACAGTATGATCTAACTAACCACTCACAATTCCTTTTTTCTTTTACAATAGTGTAGGTCTGCTTTTTAGAAGTAAGTAAACTGGGTCTTATGTCTAGTAGGACAGACTTAAAATATTTTGGCAGTTTCTAAAATTTTTGAGTAAGGGCTGCTTCCATAGTCTCATGGGTACACTAGAACTAAATTCTCATTGTAATTCTCCCAGTTTATAGCAACTAATGCTTTGGTCCATTTCTTCAAAAGTATGAAAGAACAAATTTATATCGTTATAAGACATAGACTGCCTGCCACTCTAATATCGTTCCCTAAAGCATCACTTGCTTCATGATTATTTATTAGTTTGTTAGGTTTATTAACTAACAAGTCCCTGTTCATATGTTCAGCTTTCATGTAAGTCTGAATTATAACAGATTTTGTTGAGAATATACTCTTAGCAAGCTTTGTCCCATATCAACAGCCATAAAATTGAGTGTTAATATTTTAAAAACAATTTTTATATTAATGTACTGGTTTTTTCCTATCTGAATACAAGTATGACATTCGTAACAAGTTTTTGTCTCATGTCCTGGGATATTATGACGTTTTAATGTAGTGTTTCCTCTTTTCACTGTCCAATGTCTTCTGAAGTATAGGCAACTTTCAACTAATAAAAATACTATCAAAGAAGGCCATAAATTCTGATCAAATGCTTTATACCTCTTATGCAAGTATTGCAACAGGATATTTGTTTCCTTTATTTTCTTCTGTTTCTTTTCTTTGCTTTCACAAATCGTGTTTAATGATAACAGAAAAATATATTACATGTTCATGACCAGTCATAGGAATCATGATCTTGGATTAGAGAATTTGACTATAAGGCTTTAGAAGTAGTTGAGAAGCAGGGAAGTGTCCATATGTCCTTTAAAATGAAAATATGATACAGTCTGTAGCAAGTGAATGCATGACCATACTATAAAGAAATAAAAATAGAGTGCTTGAAAAATAAGTTCCTTAGAGGACATAACTTTAAATGTGCAGAAATATGACTGTCCTTTAAATATGTGCAAAACAGCCCTAGAAATGAAGATATGAATATAAAGAGATATCATGTCAAAAGTGTATTCTCAAAGGTAAGCTTGCAAGTAGAGATGAAGGTGACAAAATAGAAATTGTTATGTTTACATTGAAAATTTTCTTTTATGGATTCAGGAGCTTAAATTCTCCTGCCAATTTTAAAATTGTCGCAACTTCGGTTGTTATAAATAACCAGTGCTTGTGTGAGTAATCTAGTATGTGGTCTACTATATCTTCTTTACATGTCTTCCCATGTCCAAAGTTTTCAATCTGTCTTTGACTCGAAATTTGGATTTCACTTGCAAAGAGTTAGATAAACCATATTTACACTCTTGGATTCTGTATTCAGTTCTTCATTTTATCCTCTATACTCACAACAGCTTCAATTTATACATTGTGGTTTAGTTTTTATCCTCTCATGTTTTTTTCTTTCATGTCCAGATCTTCTATTCTAATCCTATGAAATGTCTGTCTGTACCTTTTGTTTTCTCCTGTCTTTCTCACCTATAACTTTTTATTTAGTCATCATTCCTCTGTCTCTTTTTCCTCACTCACTTACTTCCTCTTTCTTCAAGGCTCACTTTTTTTGGTTCCATATGCTGTCATGCCCAGAGGCTCAGTTTTGATTCAAGGAGATGGAAGGACTGCAGAATTAGGTCAGAGTGGGTGAGCAGTTACCTTCTGGTTTTGGTACAATCTTAAGTTTGCTGCACAATGCAGCTGGAAGACCATATTTGACTCCAAGTAGTGAAGAAAATTTGATCACTGTTTCATTCATGCATCTAATAACAGGCTGACAATTTCATTGTGTCTTGTGTTTATAAACCCAGAGTAAACCCAATGTTTATTTGAGGAATAGCTGGGTCTGATTGTATTAGCACTGGTCTCTCGTATTTTTAGTTGATTTCTTGATGACAAAGCAGATCTGACTTGGGTTTTTATAAACTTAAATATTCCTGCACTTTTTCTATATATTTCTCTAAAATTTGAACTAAATTACAGTCTTGGAAAACATTGATTATCTTTTAATAAAAATGATATTAGCATTTTTGGTTTTTTGCAGAAATCATAAAGAAAGATAATATTCAACACTAATATTTTCTTCCAAATCTATCACACATACAAATATCACAGAAGCACCACTGAAAAATAATTATCATTCAAATACTGCTTTCTTACTGAGGCTAAAAAATCGTGAAGTTTTTCAACATATTTTGTTTTTAAAAAGAGTATTATAATTATTCTAATATCATTGACTTTTACTTATCATTATCTAGCTATTATTTCCATTGCAATTGAAAGAGTTCCAGGTCTAGCTGAAATCAGCAGTATTTTTCCTTTGACCTTTAAAAGTTTAAATTTCTCACCTCTCTAAGAACATATACCATATACCACATGGTACGCATGAGATATCAAGAAAAAAGCAAGAAAAACATGATTGTTTGTATTCTTTTCTCCAGGTAAAACTTTCAAAATAAAATTTAATTTTCAAATAACGGTTTTTGTTTGATACCTGACTGTTGTTTGATCCTAGGAGATCAGCTAATGTATTTCACCTTGTGGTGAAATGAAAAGTTACATTGAATAAAGCATTTGAATTCAGGTTAGCCAGTATAAAGGCACTGAATCTTCTTAACATCTACTTTTTTAATAATAAAGGTAATGCATATTTAAATAATTTGTAAGTGTGTTATATCTGCCACCATAGTTATTGAGAGTTTTCCTTCAGCAGATAGCTGGCTGCAAGCTTTAGATTTCAACCAGCTGTCATCCTTTAAATATTTTAATATTGAGGGAAATTAACTTTTAAATCAATATCAAAGATGAAAAAAAAAAAAAAAAAGCCTTTCCCTTTAGCCAGAGCAGGAGATGTCAATGTATAATTTGTCATTTTCTAATTCAGCTCTCTCCATTTGGTTTTGATTTAGCACTAGACCTCAGAAACCAGAGCCGGCATCCACACTCAAAAGCTGTTTTAAATTATGTGCAGCAAGATTTTAAACACATTAGCAACAAGAACAAGCTGTCCTCATACTAACTGGTCCTGCTTTGTTCTTGATTGTGGAAAATCTCACTTTAACTGCCCTCTAATTTGTTTCAGATAGCTACTGCACCAGCAGCTGCCTTGGCATAGGATTAAACACACATGAAAACATTATCTTTCCATACAAATTATTAACAGCGCCAAAAGCCATAAAATCTCTTTTGGAAAAAATATTTTTTACTTTCCTTTTCTTTTTATTTTCTTATTTTTATTATTAAAGTTCAATCTCCCATATTCTTCTCCAAAGTCCTTCTTCATCCAATCCTCTAAAAAGCACTTGAAAGGAATTAAAAATACAAAATTGCCTGGTTTTCTAATACAGGGATGCAGTTTTGATATTTTACTTGTGGTTGAAAAGTTTGCACATCAACTTGCATGAGCTGAGAATCTATCACAATATAGAATTCTTCAAAATTAAGGCAATTTCTTACTAGATGTAAGTACTAAAATAAATATAAGACAAAGAATAACCTAGCAGGGCCACATGCTTTGTCTTTCAGATATTTTTGTTTCAAATGAGAGCACATATGGATAATCTAGAACCACATTTCAAAATTACCACGTTCGGAGAGCTAGTGACAGGACAAGAGGACACAGACACAAGTTGAACCAGGTGAGATTCAGGCTGGGCATCAGGAGTAATTTCGTCTTGGAAAAGGTTGCTAAACATTGGAATGGACTGCCCAGGAGGGTGGTGGAATCACAGTCACTGGAGGTGTGCAAAAAACAACTGGTCAAGGCACTTAGTGCTGTGATGTAGTGACATGGTTGGACTCAATAATCTCAGAGATCTTTTCCAACATAAATACAAAGGGAGTGAAGCAATTCTTTTAATTGCAGGCGACAAAAAATTTGATGCCATACCTCTGATGTCATTGGTATTCCTCAGCACAGCTGTTTCTGTGATATATGTTGGGGATTTGTAAGCATCTAGTATTTTTGTGAATGGTGACAAGGGAAAACCCAGGTACGTCTTTTTCTGTAGTTGTAGAAAGGATCTTTGGTGACTAGTTCGTGATGAAAAAAAATATGAATCTACTCTTAGTTTAATCCCTGCGAAACGCTGGAAGATTTGGTGGTCATGATGGTGTCTCTATATAGGCAATATATGTATTTTCTTTTATTCCATTTTGTTGAAGGAGTCTGCCACATACTTTCCACTGAATAATTTCATACCCTTAAAAAAAGGTTTGCTTTCTACTAAGGTCTCTAAAAAAGCATTTGCTTTACAAAGGAGACAAGTTGGTGGCGTGCTTTTGTGTCCCCCAGACCTACCAGTGTGTGTGGAAGGCAACTTCCTGACATGATTGGTAATGGAGCCTTCCAGGGCTCTTCCCACCTGGGTTTGCTGTTTGTGAACAGAGAGGGGCTCGTGGGAGATTTGGTGGTCAGAGGCTGTCTTGGACACAGTGAGCATGAACTGAGTTTTCAATTCTTGATGAAATAAAGAAGGGGATCAACAAGACCCCTGTCTTTGACTTGTGGAGGCTGGACTTTGACCTGCTAAAGTGAGTGGTTCAGAGAGTCCCTTGGGAAATAGTCCTCGGAAACAAAGGGGGCCAGGAAGTCTGGACACACTTTAAGAAGGAAATATTAAAGGTGCAGGAGCGGGCCATCCCTTATGTGCTTACAAACAAACCAGCATGGAAGAAGACCTGTCTGGCTGAGTAGGGAGCTTTTGCTGCAACTCGGGGGAAAAAAGAGAGTTTCTGACCTTTGGAAGAAGGGGCAGACATAGCCAGAAGAGTACAGTGATGTCGGTACATCATATAGAAACAAAATTGGAAAGGCAAAAGTTCAGCTAGAATTCTATGTGGCAATCACTGCAAAAGATAATAAAATGTATTTTTATAACTATATTGAAAATAAAGGGTGTTTTTATAAGCATATTAACAACAAAAGAAGGGCCAAGGAAAATCTCCATTCTCTATTGGATATTGTATGGAATATTGCCACCAAGGATGAGGAAGAGGGTGAGGTACTTAATGCCTTTGTCTCAGTTTTTAACAGAAAGACTGGTTATCCTCAGCTCCTTGACCTGGGTGACAGGGACAGGGAGCAGAATCCAGGAGGAAGTAGATAGTGACCTACCACTTTGACAATCCTGACTCTATAGGGCTGGATAAGATACACCCAAGGATGCTGACAGAGTTGACACAGGAGCTCACCAAGCCGCTCTCCATCATTTATCATCAGTCCTGGTTAACTGGAGAGCTCCCAGATGAGTGGAGGTTGGCCAGTGTGATGCCCATATACAAGAAATGTTGGAAGGAGCATCCAGGAAACTACAGGCCTGTCATCCTGACCTTGGTTCCAGGGAAGTTTATGGAACATATTATCTCAAATGTGATGAATGGCACATTCTGTAAAACCAGGGGACCAGGTGCAGCCAGTAGGGGTTTAGGAAGAGCAGGTCCTGTCTGACCAACCTGATCTCTTTTTATGCCTAGGCTGGACGAGGGAAAGGCTGTAATTTTTTTTGTCTACTTGGACTTCAGTGAAGCCTTCAACAGACATTCCCACAGAATTCTCCCAGAAAGACTGGCAGCCCATGGTTTGGACAGATATTATCTTTGCTGTGTTAAAAACTGTCTGGATGGCTGGGCCCAGGTAGTTTTTAATGATATTAACGAGTTGAAGTTTTAACGATATTACTAAGAGGTTCACTTTTTTGTTCTGTGGAAAAATGAACTACTTGCAAGTATCTCAGGTTTCTTTTATGTTAACTATTATTATTATTACTACTACTACTACTACTATTACATAGGGTATTTATAGGAAGTAAAAGCTTCATTGTGCTGAAAAAAAGATTAGGAAATCTTCAGGAATTCGAGCCTGCTGCCACATTGACCAAAAAAATATTTCTTAGTTTGAGTTAAGATTTGGTCATGATTTAACTGTGCTCGAGAGTAGCTGCCAGGAGGCATTGATTGCCACATACACAGGTGATGACAGCTGCCTGCTGTCAGCATTTTGAGAGAAGGTGGGGGCAGCCAATCATTAGGAATCAAGAAGTGTCTAAATTGCCTTTTGATTTGGGATCATTAAGAAAACCTCTGAGTACTGGCAAATTCAAATCTGAATACTCTGCAAAGTGTTTGGAGTATTAAGAAAAAACCTCTTAAAATTAGATTCTCCTTCATGAATGAACACTAACTATTAGAGTGTGCTTGAGAGCTGGATCATCAGCTTATACACCTGTGGAGAGGCAGCTAGATACTTCAGAGTGAACAAAAACCTTGGCTTTATTTCAGTTAAGAGACTCATGCATGTTCTCTTAGTTCTGACCACCTATTCCTTAAGCTTTGTGATTTGTGTTTGAAGCTGATTCAGTGCTGCAATATGTTACAGAAAACTGAATTAAAATATTAATTTTGTTTTGGGCTATGAAGAATCAGAAAAACCAAGAGGATGCATTTCTGCATCTCTAAATTTATATACTTTTCAGACTAATTCCACTCGACTTTCGTAGGTTTCTCATTTCATGTCGATGTTCCTCAGGCTCTTCAAAGAATAGTTTCCTTTTTTAAAAAATTCCTTTTTCTGTTTCCTAAAGAATCTGTGTTTTTTCCTGATATGCTTCCTGAAGGAAATTAATCTGGAGCACTTCCTATTTTTTTTTACTTTCCCTCTTCATGGTAATGGAGGTATTTAACACCTTTAACTTTAAAAAGTAATTTTAAAGGTTCAATATTTTTCTTCTCTTAGAGTTGAAAAAGGTATTATTTTCCTAGATGCATGTCCTTCTGATTGCCAGTTTGAGTTTGGCTTCAGCCTGCAGTCCTCCTTCCTGTCCTGAACAGTGGTCCATAGAGCAGTGACTGGACTTCAGTGGTGTGAGTCTGTGTAACTTTGCAAAACACTTTGCTCTGCAGGTTTTCATTCCAATTTCCCAGGCCAAGAACTTAGTTTAGAACTCAGTGAACAAGGAGCTTGGCTGCAGTTTTGTGGTCTGGATCAGACTCCTTGCCAGCTGAAATTTATTCATATCTCCAGAGTGGAGGTCTTCCTGGAAATAAGCCAGAGATCTGCTCTTCCCTGAGCTGAGATAATGGTAAAATGGGGGCTGCATCAGGATTAAAAGTGATAGTTTTATCACTTAGTGGTCTCCCTGGCTAACTTCCACTCAAAAAAGCTGAGTTAGAAAGGGATAAAACATCCCCACTTTTTCACTTCATGCCTGGCATCAATACTGCTTAAGAACTTCAGAAAATGAGTTGCAAAGCAGGGATAAGGCTTTTCAACTTTGAGAACTTGTCTTTCATCTTTTGCAATTCCTTCTCTTTGAGGGCCACGTGTGAGCTGTCCTGTTACTCTTTGGAGATCACAGGCTTCTCTGGTGTCTCTTAAGGAAGAAGGTAGTCAGATTAGAAAGGTTAGGAAATATTAGGAGACATCGTCTTCTAGGTCTTTTATCCTGGGAACTGGATAGAAAAAAGAGTCACTCCTTTCTGTAAAGAAAGCCTTCAGCACTAGCCCCAGAACCTGGCTCTAAAGTAACACGTATCCTTCTCTACTGGGGAAAAAGTCACCTTTTTTTTTTTTTTTTGAGTTTTCTCCGTAAAATATTTGAGGAACAACCCAGAAGTAGAGCAAAGAGACTTAGCAGAAGAAAGATTATTCATTCTTCACGTTATGGGATGAAATATGGACAAGATGTCAAGATGTTTGCTTCAGAAATTGACTTTTTAGTATGAATTATTAGCCATTTTTTAATAAAGTTTTCAGGCAAACAGGATTATATTTCATTTAGCAATGGCCTACATCCCTCAATCTTTAACAACACCATTAAATTGTTTCCACAAAGTTGCTGTGGAAACCAGACCAGAGATTTCTAATATTATACTCTAACTAAAATGTCACTGTATTCTTGAGAGAACTGCCTTGTCAAGATTTTGTGTATGCCCATATATGTGCACCTTTCCCTTTAAAGTCTTATCTATCTTCTGAATATGCCTGATTTGTTCTCTGATGCTCCAGTTTACAGTGCCTTATGTCTTATATATGAACTGTAAAGGAGAAGAAACATTTCTCCTGTGAAACCTGGGAAAGATCTTTGAGGTTAAGCCACGTCTCTCTCCAATGGTTTATTCAGGTGGTTTGATGTACTGTTTTGGCATTATTTTGAAAAGTTTTTCTCCCTTCCAGACTAGAAAGAGAAATGTAGATTCATTGACCTCTATGAAATATAAAAAATCAAATCCGATCCTTAATTACACCCTTACAAGTCGAGGGTAAATTCACTGAAGCTAGTTCAGTTAACTTGGGTTATGTCCCAGATGTAAGAACCCTGTCTTCATCTCATTCTTTCGAAATTCTTCTGCTTTAACAGACACCCACCATGGTAGAAAAAAATAGTTATTCATCTTTGAATGAACACATAAAAAACCAAGAGTGTTTCTGGTTTGTGTGTTCCAAGTGTAAATCAGTTTCCACTTTGTATTTTAAGAATATTTTTCCAACATTGCAGTTTACCAAAGAGACTATGGGGATTATTTTTGCCAAAATTTGAATTATATTCTTCTTTCCCTCATTCTGTTCCATCTTTGTCTGCTGATTCTTGACAATAATCCAACACCTTCCACAGAGTTACTCAATCAAAATTTAGAAAGAAAAAAACCCATCAAATTCAGCATTGTTTTTCTTTTACTTTTTATCTTCTTTTGGTAAATTTCCAAAAGAAATTGAAATTTATCTACGGTAGAAACATTCTGCTGCATATTTCAGTATGCTACTGGGGGTTTTTTTGCAAAGTGTAAAACTAAGCTTGCAGAAATTAGCTTCTATAACCTATGTTCCACTGATACAGAAAAAGTATTTTCCAAATTCTAATGGAAGATCAAAATGAACAGAATTGTAGCATCACAGAATAATTTTGATTTGAAAGGATTTCTAATAATTTTCAAGTTTAATTCTCTTCTCACACCAGAGTCACCTTAAATTTAGATGAATTTACTCTGTACCTTGTCCAGGAGAGTTGTGAATATGTGTAGAGACAGAGATTTTACAAATTCTTTTGGCAGCCTGTCCCACTGTGTTACCACCCTCATTGTGAAGATCTTTCCTGTGCAATTGGCTGGAATTTCTCTTACTGCAGGTTGCAAGTTGTTACCATTGTCTTTCAACCTTCTGCTGGAGAACTGGCTCCATTTTCACCATAACTTCTTATTTTAGTTGATGATGGAAAATTGATTCCCTTAGCTTTCTCCTCTTGGATCTACATGTATTCAACTCCCTGACCCTCTACTTTTATATTTTGTGCTTCAGCTTTGTCACCATCTTGGTTGTCCTCCTTTGGACTTTCCAGCTTTTCAACATTTCTTATATATTTGAATGCAGTACTCCTGATGTAGTTCATTAAGGATTTAACATAATAATAATAATTTCTCTCTGCTATTTGGGTACTGTGGTTGACTTGTTGACATGTAATCATGAGCTTCTGAAATGCTGGCTTGTAGCTTGGAAGTTCAGGATAGATGCTTGGTTATTAGAAACTATCATTGTTCCAATGAGTTCAAAATGACTAAGATAATTTACCAGAAATAAAGAATTTCCTCTTGCAATAATGAAGCCAATATGTACTTTGATATATCAACAGCTGCTAAAGTTTGAGACTATGACAGGTTCCCTCAAAATGACTGTCAGACATATTTTGATGTTCTTTTTCACATTGAGTGTTTCCTAGTCTGTAGCATACATTTTTTTCATTCAAAGTTTAAGAAAACTTTTCTGTAATTAAAAATAAGATAGTCACTGCAGCATTGTGTGCTGTCATAGCCATAATTATACTCTCATATACAGAAATACAAATACATTACAAAATGCCACGAAACTCGTCCTTCTGCATAAGTGTAGTTACAATATAAGATTTTCAAACAAAAAATGAGGATTTCTTTCCACAGTGACTGAGCAAGTAGAAATAGGAATGTTTTTATACCACTTTAACCAGACCTCTTTAACTTACTATTGCATTCTGATGTATTAAGACTCAGGGACTAAATCATCTTCTCTCCCAAAGGCTAATTCTTTTCAATAAGGCACTCACAATTCCACATTATTAATATATATATTTTAATAGCCGTAAAGTCAGGAATTCATTTTTGTATCAGTATTATCAAACTAAAAGTAGATCTCCTATAATTTTCATACTTAAATCTTCATAACTAATATTTCTGGAGGATACACAGTAGTGCTTACTCCTTTAACCAATGGAAGCTTAAGATAAAAAAGATCATCTGACTTACCATTTAATAAAATTATCTACAGAGGGCTAATATAAGGAAATGAGAAGTTTTTCTGGAAGCTCGCCAGCATTCAATAGCCTGGCCTTGCTTTGATTCTGGTGAAAAGCGTATTTCAATTTCAAACTGATTTAATTTTGAATCTAGAACCAGTATCTCAATCATTAAATAATTTGAAATTGTCTGTGGCTACAGTGTCACTGGCATACTGTTCCTCTTTCAGAAAGAGTACTTCTACCATAATATCATACACACATGCATTGCAGTACCTCCAGGACCTAATCCTGCCATTTCTGGTAGAAGTATTCCGAGCCAAACTCAAAAGGAAGGATTAATAGGCATTTCAGATAATAATGGGTTGTTCCTTATTCACCCACCAAACACAAATATTTTAAATTAGTGTAATTTCAAAATGAACAGATATGATTTCTTGGAAATTTCCAACATATTTCTAATGTACTTCCTAGGCTCCTCTACTCTAATCCTTTGTAATGATCTTTTAAATTATTTTCTTCCTGTTGGATTAAATATAATAAAGTATTTGAAAGAAAAATTAAAGTTATGAGGTGGTGGTAATGATCAAACCTGAAAATGTCCTCTTCAATAAGGAAACTTACTGTTTGGGCTTGGAATGCTGTTTCAGTATCTCTTGGTTTTATCACCTATAATGCTTCATTAATTATTTAATTGTACTCACTTTCTAAATTAGAAACAATCTAAAATATTTAAAACACTAGTATATTATTAAAATAATCAGCAGGCAAAGTGGCAAGTTGCTCATCAAAGCAGACACTTAACAATTCTAGTTGTCCTCAGCCTGTGACAAAAATACTGAATATGTGACTTACTTTCAGATAGCTTGCAAAACCCTGGGCAGCCCAGGATATACCACATTTCAAAAGCTTCTGTTGTTTATTTTGTTCAAGTGTGGAGGACTTCTGTCTATTTTCACCTTTCCTTTCTTTGAGCAATTCTAAAGTAGCTGATAGAATAGTGATTTAATTCTTTGTTTATATCTGTTTGTGGAAATCATATATTGTGTCTAGAAGTTAGTCATTGTAATCTGGCTGCAGCTGGAATCTCTGCATAGAGAATATTGACTATTTTAACCTGTCATAAACCATCTGGGTAATAAGATATACAAGTACTAAGTAAAGGACTCTAATCTGGCTCAGGGACAAACCTGAGAACTGAACTTGCATTGGGTTTTGGTAAACTGAGTAGGAAAAAAGGAGGACTTTGGAGATAAAGTGTGAAATAATTGTTTTCACCTTGTGTTTCTGATTCATTAACATTGGGTATATATACCTAAACTGATTAAAGTGTACTTACTGATATAAAATTTAGGAGTCATTTAAGGTCTTTTTTCAAATTCATGCCTGCTTGTATTTGAGATTTGATATGTATGGAATAGATATTTTCTGTAAAGAGAGGTGGAGCCTTTAGAATCTGCTGTGCTCACAGCATACCTTTTCCACCAAGGCTAGAGAGAATAGAAAAATCATTACTTTCAATGCTACCCCATTTTGCAGCAACTTGGAAAATGTTTGTAGAATGCTACGGTAACATCGTTGCCCTGTGTTCATCAGACTTACATTTAAGAGGTTGTTTGTCACAACAACAGAGAGGAACATTGGAAATAGTTTTGTGACTTAGCTGTAGGCGTCACTAGATTGTGATCCAGCCTCAAAAGGACATGCTGAGAGAATCTCATCACAGAATAAATTAAATCTCAACAGTATCAACACGGACCTGGAAGCTGTATCACTCTAGCTCCTCAGTTCCAAGTCCTCAGCTCCCTTCCCTGAAAGTTCTTTTTCTTCCCCCTAAACCGGAACGCCTGCAATGAAAATGTTGCGATAAACCTGCATCAAATATCAAGTGCCCAGGTATGCAATAGCCTCCTGAGACAAAAAAGACTTTGATAAAGCCATTCCCTGGTACAGGCTGAGATAGGTTTCAAATGTTTTCTGATTTCCAGAAAATCATCCTTGCCACTCACTTAATAGGCCAACAGAGGATTAGGGCATCCAAGGATCAAGGCAGAACTTGTGCCTAGCTTTCTCATGAACCTAATATTTAAAAGAACCAAATCTTATTACCTTAAATTATACATTTTGACATTTTTAGTCAGAATTTTTGACTAAATTTCTGAAAAATCCCAAATCAACTTTTTGATTAATGACGCATTCACCAAAAAAATACATTTAGGTACATAAGAAAACATAGTTCAGAACAGATGTGATTCAGAGTTGTTACACAGACATCAGCAGAGCTATATTCAATTTCTCCAATGTAAATTTAATGCTGTAACATCATATTATGAATTTCCACAAGTTCAAAGGATTTGCAAGGAGTAATTCTATGTTTTTCTATGGATTCAAGTATGTTATTTACCTACTTTTTAACAAAAGCATTACATTGCCCTCCATAAATCATAACTCAGTGTTCATAAACAAAAAATAAAAAAGTGGATTTCTTCACAACATGTGCAGTTATCTCACATGTAATGAATGTGATAAGAATCAGCACTAGAGAGAAAAATAAAAATTTGCTCCTTTAAACCCTCCGAGCCCCTACAGTACTTTTTATAAGTATTTCAACACAGATATATAAAATGTACTAAACTCGTCTGTCTTCCTATTTGTACACAAAAAATTGCATGCATATGCAGGCCATTATGCCTAAAATATTTAGTATTTTTTAAAATAAAGCAAATACGTTAAGCTGCTTCATGTGAGTTTGTACTCACATGAAAGAGTTTCTATCTGTCTGTAATCTGCTTGAAATACTTAATGAAATAGTTTGCTCAAGAGAGTGGTAGCGAATAGTAGCTATGTTCCTATTATCTGGTCATAATAAAAATAAAAGCATTTATTTGTTTATCTTCCACTTTATGTAAATATATGCGAATTCTGCATCTTCAGACAACAATGAAGAGAGACAAAGTAGAATTATATTGCTTTCTTTATGGAAATACCTTATTTTCAACACTTGTTAACATCCTTAGCTGACTGCACAAAAAGACTGAACTAAGATTAAGGCCCTCTTCTTGTAAAAATATGTGTATTTACTTAACTTTAAAAAGTTTAAAAACTCTGAATAAATTTTAAAAACTCTGAATAAATTATTTAAGTTCCTTTTGCAGATATTCAATGGGATCTCAAAAATACTGAGGACAAGCCAGAAAGCTGGCAAAAGCAAACAATTGACATGGAAAACCAATGTATCTACTGTCAATGTGTGACCAGTAATAGAGCAGATATTAAGTCACTCATAAAAATGAAATGCACTGTGGAATGGAAGAAACGTATGCAAGAGAAATTCAAAAGAAAATTACTCAGGAGGCTTAGAAAGAGCAAGTGTTCAGTAAATATTTTTTTTCCAAATTCAGAAAAAAAGCAAACTGATGTATCATACAAAATTTATTTTGATGTATGTTTTGAGTTTCTTAATAAAACTTGAAACATCCTAAGAAGTTTAAAAAGTTAGACTGTTATAACATTTAAAAAGTTAGGCACTAACAATATCTCTCTGAATTATGGAACTGGATGGGAAATCATATACATTATTATTCATTTTTATAGAAATAATAGTGTAGTGGAAAACACTTAGAATTTGTAGTTAGGGCAGACTGATGGAGCAAAAGCTGTACAAGATTACTGAAGGTGTTAGGTACATTGTTTGCTACTTTAGTAGCTTGAAGTAAAAATAATTATTTAGTGACCAATAAAACCTACACATTACAAGTCAAAAGATAGGTTTCTCAAAAATATAGAAAATGTTCTGCCTTTTCTTCCCAGTTGTGCTCCACCAGCTTAATAATTCAGAGTTTTATTTGTTTATCACTGATATTGATTCAGAGTAAATGAGTGGGTGTATTGATATGGAATGCAAAGAGTAGAGATAAGAACTTTTGCATAATTAATAAGAATGGCAGTAGTGTTTCAGAAAGAGACCTGTCAGCCATATATTTTGTTTCAGTGGTCACTGGATCAAAAACAAAAAGAGCAACCACCAAAGAGCTGGAAGAAAACTAATAAAAAAATCCACACGCAGACATCTAAGTATGAGAAACATGGTTTATGTTCTCCTACTACCTTTCTACTTTTTAAAAATAATCTTTTTAAAAACCTAACACTCAGTCAATACTGGTAATGTGCTGAGGAATAGACTTCTGTGTGATGTTTGAATTGGCTCCTCAGTGTAATGGGGGAGGGAAGAAAAAAAACACTCACAAAATCAATGCAATCACAAAATACAATAATCCCTGTATTAAAGGGATTAAAATTTGGCTAACCAATAGACCACAAAATGTAACCCATAAATGAAGACTCATCTTCCTGTTGAGGTTGCTTCTAGTTCAGATATTCAGGAATCTGTTCTCGCCCCATTGATCTTCAATACCTTTGTAAATGAACTGGAATAAAATATGGAAGCATTGCTTGTAAAATGTGCACATAATACAGAAACTGGTGGAGAGAGAAGTTACAATGGTCATAGGTCAGTTATAAACCAGGCTGATCTGATTCATATAGTGAAGCTGGCTCATTTGATCAACATGAGGCTGAACATTGCCAAATGCAAGGTCACACAATGTACAAAGAAAAATGAGACTGTGATTACTAGATGAGAGATTGTATCATAAAGTGCATTACACTGGAATGGCTTACCACAAATAATCAAATAAACATGAGCTTTTCAGTCCATACATCTGCGAAAGAGTCTTGGATGTATGGACAATTACTGTACAGAATACAGCCATGGCATGAGGTCTTCACTGTGCATAGAGATTAATACTGGCAACTCTGCTTGAAAGGGGGCATTAAGACATCAGAAAGGATTTTAGAAAAAGCCACAGAAAACTTTCAGAATAGAAAATTTTTTTATTGAAAGAAAGCTAAGACACTCCTTGTGTCATATTTATATTAAAAAGTTTGAGAAGATTCTTCATTATCATCAATGTGTCTATATATATGCAAGTTTTCTTACAGTGAATACCCCCGCATTTTATCAGGACAAGCCACAGAATCTTAATTATTGGATAAAAAGGCCAGGGAAATTAATAGTGGGCAAAACGTTAAATTCAATTATGATTTTTAAAAATGCAGTTATTTTTGTTTTATTAGTAATTCACCATTTCAGCAACTTGTTCAGACATAGTAAATTTTTATCACCTGAAATTCTGATATCAAATTGCCACCTTTCTGAAATATCTTGTGATTAAATACAAGTTGCAGAGATGTTGAACATCTTATTGAACAGAAAATTTTGTTAGAAAATCAGATTATCCAATTCTCCCCTCAGACCTTTAAATATTTTTAACTACTTGGAGTTTTATGCAGGCTTTTCTTCCATTTTGGAGCCAGTCTCATGTACTGATGCAGCAGGCCTTGGATGCCATGGCTTCCAAATGTGATGCCAAACACAGAATATAGGCATTACAAAATGACTGATAGATGGAGAAATGGAAGGCATACTCAGGAGGGCTGACACTCATCCATTCCTTTTTGCTTTGCTGCATTTGCAAACACAGTCAATTAAGGTTTAAAAACATTGATATTTTTGAGACGTAAATGTTTTTAAAATACTTATTTGGTTACTTCTGTGATGTTCATATTTTACACCTATCACATGCTAAATGAGAAGTGTTCTCTGAATGGAACAGAAGAGTTCATTTGGGAAGGACCATCTAGTCCAATTGCCTGGATGCTCCATGGCTGAACAAAAGTCAAAGAGCAATATTAAAGGTATTGTCCAAATACCTCTTAAACACTGGCAGGCTTTAGGTACCAACCACCTCTCCAGGAAGCCTGTTCCATTGTTTGATCCCACTCTTGGTAAAGAAACACTTCCTCATGTCCAGACTAATCCTTCCCTGCCACAACTTTGCACAATTCCCAGTCATCCTGTTGCTGAATCCCAAGGAGAAGAGACCAGCACTCCCTCTCCAGGTGCCCTCCTCAGGCAGCTCTAAGAGCAATGAGGTCACCCCTGAGCCTCCTTCTGTCCAAACCAGACAAACCCAGAGCCCTCAGCTGCTCCTCACAGGATGTGCCTTCCAGCCCTTCCACCAGCTCTGCTGTCCTCCCCTGGACCATCCAAGGACCTTCCCACCCCTGTCAGACTGTGGGGCCCAGCACTGCCCACAGGACTCCGGGTGAGGCCGCACCACGGCTGAACTCAAAAGAATGCATAGCCCAAAGTCTATCAGTATAAGGCAAAAAGCCTCATTCGATATTTCTTCTTTTATGTTTCCTAAAAACCTTCAGCACATGGTGGTCGAATGGTCAAATGGCTTTCTTGGACTCCTTCTTGCTATTAACACATCTAGAAAAGCCTTTCTTCTTCTCCGAAGTAACACTAACCTGTTTCAACTCCAGCTGATCTTTGGCCTTTTTTTGCCTTCTACCCAGATATGTGAATCACATCTCTGTAATCTTTCTGCAATGCCTAAATTCTTCCATAGATCATAAAATTTCCTTTTCCTGTTTAATCCCAAGAGGAAGTACCCTTGCAACCAAGGCAATTTTCTTCCACTCCTTGACTTACAACAAAATAGGTCTCTGAATCAGTCTAGAATCGTGAAGATTGGAAAAAACTCAAGATTAACTGTTTACCTAACACCATCATATTCACTACTAAGCTATGCCATCCAAATCCACATGAATTTTGAACATTTCAAAGGATGGTGATTCCACCACTTACTAGGGAGCTTGTTCCAATCTTTGGATGGTCAGCCTGACTATCCTTTCAGCAAAGAAATTCCTCCTGATGCCCAATCTAAACCTCCCTTGGTGCAGCTTGAGACCTGAGCATCCTTATCTCCAGGCTAAACAATCCCAGCTCCCTCAAGCAATCCTCATCAGACTTGTTCTCCAGACCCTTCACCACCTCCATTGCCCTTCTCTGGACACGCTCCAGCCCCTCACTATCATTCTTGTCATGGGGGGCTCAGAACTGAAAACAAGTGAGGTCTCACCAGTATGGAGGGACAATCCCTTCCACAGTCCTGCTGGCCACACTATTGCTGATACAGGCTGGGATGACATTGGTCTTCTTGACCACCTGAGCATGGGCTGGCTCATGTTCAGTCACTGTTGACCAGCACCCCAAGGCCCTTTCCTGTTGGATAGCTTTCCAGTCTGAGTGCCCCAAGTCTGTGGCAGTGAACAGGGTTGATGTGACCCAAAGGCAGGACCCAGCACTTCACCTTAAGACTCTCATACAGTTGGGCTCAGCTCATCGATCCAGCCTGTCCAGACCCCTCTGCAGAGCCTTCCTGCCCTCCAGCAGATCAACTCTCCCACCTGACTTGGCAGTGTCTGTGTACTGACTGAGGGGTAACTCAGTCAACCCATCATCCAAGTTGTTGATAAAGATCTAAATAGCACTGGCCCCAACACTGAGCCTTGGGGAACCCCACAGTTGACTGGCCACCAGTTGGATGTAGCTCCATTCACCAAAACTCTCCAGACTCTGCACTACAGACAGCTTTCTACCCTGCAAGGACCACACTTGTCCAAGCCAAAGGAAGACAGTGTCTCCAGGAGAATGTTTGGGGGACAGAGTCAAAGGCTTTAGTTCAGTCCAGGCAGACATCCACAGCCTTCTCCTCACTCAGTAGACAGGTCACCTTGTCACAGAAGGAGATCAGGTTGATCAAGCAGGACGGGGCTTTCACAAACCCCTGCTGGCTGGGACTGATCCTCAGCCTGCATATGCCATACAAGGGCCTGACTGTGATCTGCTCCATGGCCTTTCCTCGTACCAAGGTCAGCTGCACAGGCCAGTAGCTCCCTGAATTATTCTTACAATCTCTCTGGTAGATAGGGGTCACATTTGCCAAATTCCAGTCAACTGGAATCTCCCAGTTACCCAGGACTGCTGATAAATGACAAAAAGTGTCTTATTAAGCATTTTCATTAACTTGGTATCCTTGGATGGATCTTGTTCAGCCTCTTAGATTTGTGTATGTCTAAGGGGGGTAGCAGTCCTTGATCATTTTCTCTTGTGGGGATTTCCTTCTGCTCCCCATCCTTGTTTTCCAACTCAGGGGACTTAGTACCCTGATGATAATGTACCTTTCCCTTAAAGACTGAGGGATAGAAAGCATTAAGCACACCAGCGTTTTCCTCATCCTTTGTCACTGTGATTCCCTCTGCATCCAATAAAGGACGGAGATTTGGATGGAGATTCTCCTTAACCCTCCTTTTGTTCCTTGTGGTGCTCCCAAGTAGCCTTCCCTTCTTCCAAGGGTGATCCTCTCTCTGTGTTTTTCTCTGATCTCAAGTCAAAACTGTCTGTTCAATCAGGCTGGTCATCTTCCCTATCATCTTGTCTTTCAGAACATGGGAACAATACCTTGCTGAGCTCCAGGATATTTTTTTCCAGTGGAATCTGCTGTCAACTATATTAGCAATTTGAGGTTTGACAGGAGAAGCTTGAAATCAAACCCAACCTCTCTTCCCTTATGAAAGAATTTTCCCCCCTCAGTTTAGAGGAGAATCATTTGGGATTTGGCATTAATCTCTGTTATATAAACTCTGTTCTACAGGCTATTTATGTAAGTGTTTTCATAAATTGCTCAATTATATCCATTAGGTCCTGAATACAAAACTAAAATACATAAGTGCTTTAAGTGCAACCAGAGGAAATTTCCACATCCTCGTGAGTTACCTATAAAGTTCCACCCAAGCACTTAGGTGCCTATGAGGCTAAAGGCTTCTTTGAGTCTGGTTGGTTGTTATCTCCTTTTCGCAAACACATTTTCCTACCATGCTGTATGACCCTCTAATGCAGGATGAGTAAGCAATCCCTACAGCCAGGACTAGAAACCTAGGATGCTCATGTCTTACGGAAAAATCTCCTCAGAGAAACAGATCTCCCTATATTCTCAGCCTTTATGTTTCCTGAAAACTGGATTCCCAATCTTTTTTAACTTCTGCAGAAGAGATGGAAGGTGCCTTCCATTCATGTAGGCCACAGAATAATGCTAGGCACCTTTCTAGGAGGCAATAAACATGTTTTGAAAGGCTTCACCATGAACGAAGTCTAGAAAACACATTTTTCACTTCCTCAGTACCTCAGCCACTGCCGCTGCTCCTGCCATGTTCTCAAAGCAAAAAGCAGAATATTTCCATTTCCAGCCATTCCTGTTTCTATCCTGTTTTTAGAATGAATGGCATGAGTAGCTTTGGTCTTCGGAATATAGGTGTTGTGTAACCTCTCTGAAATAGGGGAACAAGATAAACCTCGAGTGACTTCCTCGTGAGCTGTTCTTCATCTGTTTCCATGTATTAACAACCATGTTAACACACTGCAATTTAGGGATCTGACTTTTCCCATATGTTGCATGGGGTGTGTAGATGGCTTAATTTTATGACTTCTTGAGCTGATTAATTAAAGAGGAAAAATGGAAGGACATACATTTCACTGACAAGTCTTCTTTTGTGAATCTGGACCTTCATGTTTCAAGATAATGCATACAGCTCAGACAAGAAGGTCATATTTCTCCCTTTTTGACAGGGCCAAAAGAAACTAAAGAGGACTTGCAGTTTAAAGTTGTTTACCATTAAAAAAAATATAGAAATTAATATCCTGATTAAAAGCATAATTACCACATCATTCTGGCTGTTTAGAAATAATCTTAAAACTAATAATTTTATTATTAAAAATGCAAAGGTGAAGAAAAAGTATTTGTGTAAATAAAATAGCACAGTGCAAATAACTATAAGTTAGAGCCTGGAAATTAAAGACTAAAATTATAGACAGCAAACTCTATAAAACACAGCCAATAAATTTGGTTTACTGCTATTATTGTCAGGGTAATGTAACAAACAGATGGATGATTTAATATAATTTGGTTAGCTAATTTTAACAGGCTTGGCTACAAGTGTTAACTTATTTTTATATCTGATATTTACTGTGCTTGCTTAGCCCAACTTGCACAATAAAACTCAGATCTGCACACATGTACAGCTGGTGAGATGCTGTTAGCAGAATATCATATAGTCCCAATTCAAATAAACTATCTTTCTGTCGCCTCCTCAGAAAAAGTGTTTGGGCTTGACTTATGTTTTTGCTGTTCACAGGAATTATTGAAAGCCACCGCATTACTGAGGGCCTGGAGTCAAAATGCCATGCAAGCCTGTGCATCTCAGAACGCTGCTATGCAAGACGTACCAATTAGCTGAGTCAGCAGGTGCTATTAGATGCAATTTTTAAGTCTCCCTGTGGTAAAAAAACAAACTCCCCCCCAAAAAAGTAGCCTTCTTGCTGATTAAATACTAAATCTGCATCATTTTCAGGCGAAATTAAACACAGTACGGTATCTCAGAAATATGAGTTAGGAAAGAAAGAGCACCATGACATGACTCACAGAAGCAGGTACCTGCAGTTTCTGTGGAACTATGTGCAATATGTGCTATATTATGTGGGAATGTTTCCCTTTATCAACACTGGTATTCAACTAGTACTTATTTGAGAACCTATTTAGTAATATTCACCAAAATTGGTTGTTAACTTTAGTTGCCACAAGATTATAATTCTTTTTCATAGAAATAGAGTGAATCCATAAAAATAAAGTATTCTGAAGTAGCTATTACAACACCAAGCCACTAGAAAAAGCTGTTTGACTTCCCACAATGATTAGGCTCATTACAGCTTATCACTGGAAGATAATTTCTGAGTATTTGGGCTCAAGAAACAGAGCTGCCTAATCTAGATGATGGGAGGTAATTATTCATGCTATTCACAACTTGTAGTACTTCATAGATTTTTGCCATTTTTACAGAGTCTGAAAAAAAAACCAAACTAAACCAGAAAATGTGTATATGTGTATTTATATCAAAATATTTATGTCTACTTTCACCAATAGAACCCCCTTTGGTTGGTTCAACCTAAAAAACAAAATATCATCATGTAGGAGACAATAGTCTTGCTTTCCTATTGAGTTTTTTCTTCTTGTTGATTTGTTTTAATTTTAGTAGCAACCTTCTACTAAATTTTAGCCATAAAGAAATGAGGAAAATGATTTTTAAAAATATTTTTAAAATACTTTTTTCTACCTGGTTCTGTTTTAAGAGTCAAATAGAAGACAAAGTACCCACTGATTTTAGTTGGACATAGAATAGATTTTCAAGCCTTCTTACAGCACAGTTACGAAATTATTGCTTGCTCTTTTCAGCAGTTTCTCTTAAGAATTAGCACTAATATTATCTGGCAGACATTGCAATAATAATTTCCATTAGCTAATAAAAGGCAGTAAATATTTAACTTGCAAAATTCTTGGAGCTCTGCAGCATGTAAATGAAATGTTGTTTTTGTTTTTGTTTTTTTCCATGAAGTAGTGAAAAAATGTCTGATAGTCTCCATTAAAATATATCTTTATATATTAATATATTGATTACATTTCTGGAGGACATGGTCTAATATGTTTTATTTGACCCAGCACTGAAGAAACTGTAATCTTCTTTTTATTATGAAAATCTAACAAGAATGACAGCAAAGCTAATGTTACAGGCAGACGAAAAACGTAAATCAATTGCTTCATATTGAATGAAAGAGAATACATAAGTGAGAACCAGGTCCTACAGGTCTTAAATTGGAAACTACAGAAAAAATAACTGGAAGAACAGGTAAAGGAGGCGGAGAGTGTTTGTTATGATGAGAAAATGAACTGCAAAACAGCTTGTCAAATATCCATAAGGATGACAATATTGTATTCATCAAGGCCACAGATCTGTTTTTTTCTGAGATCAAGAAGAGTTTGAATGATAAAAACAGAACTGTGGAATAAAAGTATGAGGGTTTTTTGATGTTCTCCAGAAGAATGTAACAAAACTGAAACAATGGTTTGATTATGAGAATCATTGTAATTTCAAAAATTCCAAGCAGGCTGAAGGGTGGTTGAGGATGATGAGAAATGATGCAAAGCATGATCAGGGAAGGAAGATAATTGAAACGTGCAGTCTTAAGGCAATAGCTGATCATGAAAAGTTATCAGTACACATACTAGAGGAGAAACAGATATCTGAGCCACTGGCATAGAGAGTTTAGGTGAATTTATGCTTATGTGGACCCCAAATGAAGAAGTACAAAAAGACAGAGACAAAGCATAGTATACCATTTACAGCCCACTCTAGAAGGGATGAGGAACATTCCTTAGGGGGAGTGGTGAAGAAACAATTCAGAAAATACAGAAGCTAGAATCAGATACAAACAAGTTCTTAGAGCAGATATGAAATATTATTGTAAATTTGGGTTGATTAGGAAAATAGTCATTGTAAAAATACACTGGGAAAAAAATAGAAAAAACAGACTTTAAATAGGTTTGAAATAGACTGCTGTAGAACAATGACATTATGCTTAAGTTCAGTGTATTGCAATCAGAGGCTTACCACCTAAAAGTCTTATATATCACTGTATAATTTACCGTAGTTGTTTTATGCATCATTATCTTAATAGCTATGCCCAGATCATTACAATTTATTGTAGGATAATTTATGCATGTTTCAGTACTGCTTTATGCCTCTACTCATTGCTAGATTAAGAATTAACCCAGCCTGAAATTAGGTTTTGCAGACTCCCATGCTAAAGATAGGAATAGAATGAAAGAATCAACATAGAGGTTTCTTTTATTACAAACATCACTGTGACAATGAGCACTGTGACCCATCAGGAGTCACAGGAGGCTGACCTAGATGTAAGGTACTTGGCAAATTGACCTTCAGCTTTTAGTTTAACTATGGCAGATGTGATAGTGCAGGGTAGTCTGAGTACACTAAATGACTTTTCTATAATGGAAAAAGAGCAGAACGTGGATCTGTCATCTTTTGAAAACTATATTGACTTTTCAGACTGGATAACTAGTGAGTGATTGGTGTGAATGGGAGGTCATTGAAAGCCCTTAACTGAAAGAAACCAGTCCAGAGTGATTGCCAATTGACTGTTCATTGACTAAGAAGAAGATACAGTATTGCAACATTTTAAAAAGTCGTCAGCCTTATTTTGCTCTTAGCTATATTTGTATAACTCTGGGAATATGCAGATAGTCTCATGATTCTTGAATTACTCTAGTATTTATTGTCATAATTTATATGTATTTACTTTCCTTCCTCATTTTCAGAATATTTTTGCCCCCATAAAAGGTGAATAGGAGCCCAAAGATCCACATTTGTTATACAGTTGCCAAAAATTAACAACTGCTTGGGTAATCTTCTTTGTTCTTAATGCTAGAGCCAAAGAGTAGGAATTTTTCTATTGATTTCAAAAAGCTATCCTGTCTCTTATAATCGTGTCTGGAATGCCAACAAACATTAGTTTGATCATCCTCTTAAATGTAAATAAAAATTGAATAAAGTCCTAAAAGCGAAGAAGAAATGTCCAAGCCAACAAAGCATGTAGTGAGTTTCTGGGTACAGAATATTCTCAATTTTGCAAATGCCTCTTTAAAAAAATTATAGAATGCACAATAAATCTTTTAAATAACTTGGCTAATGTAGATGTTGCATAAACTCAAAGAAGAGTATAGAAATCTTACCTGTGAATAGCATTTGGTGGGTCATTTCAGTAAAGGGAACAAAGTACTGCACAGTATTTACACTGCAAGCAGCATTTCCTTCCAGTTACTACCAGAAAGAAGTTAATGTAGCACAGCTTGCCCTGACATGCCTGAATAATTGTTTCGAGGCAAGGTATTGGAAAGCTAGATCTAATAGATACTACAATTGAACTCAGTCAGAGAGCAGCTAGATGCATTATTGATTATGCATGCGCTTCAGAGTCTTGCAGTTTGCACATCAGCACTTGCACTAAGTAATAAACCTAGAAAAGTCTTAACATATCTTTTTAAACCAGCTAAGCAGAAATCATTTATTCCAGCAATTAAAAATATATATGGTCATGAGGTTACCACAATGAAGGATATTTATTTAGTTTAGTACTTTAAGACTTCTATTAAATATTGCATTCTCAAGATGACCTCTAGCTTCCACTCATTAGATAATATCAGGCATTTTTTATTAGGAATTGATGTGTTTCTTTTACACATCAGTGCACAGTAGATAATTTAAAAATAAAAAACCACATTGGTTAAAGGAATAGAGTATGATATTAGCAGCCTTTGATCTGGGAAAGCTGCCAGTCTAGCTGATGTTAATTTAGGTAGTATATAAAAGAAAGAGCCTATACCTTCACATAAGCACTATTTATTTCATTTCTATTAGGATTTTCCTTTTCGAGACGTAGAAATTTTGACTAACGAAATGCTTTCTCTTCACATTTAGTTTATTAGGGAGTACGATCCTCACCCTGAATTCCTTCATCCCACGATTTCAATAGTTTCAACTTTTTAAGAGGGCATTCTTTGTTGTTTGTTTTTGTTGTTTGTTTTAAATGCACTTCCTGGAAATTACCCTGAGGCAGTTCTTCAGCTGTTCTTTTCTTTTCCCCATCACAGACCATTATCTTTTGATGGAGCACATTTAGTCCTGATATGATAGCCATTGCCTAAGCCTACAAAGTGTACCATATCCCTTGAGAATAATAGGAGCAGGACCTGAGGAATCCAGGATCTGAGGATTTTCAGTGAGATGATGGGACATAAATTCAAGGCGTGTATTTGGATGAGGAGCAGATAGCAGAACTAAAACCTAGAACAACAAAGTAGCAAGGATGCGTGGTGTTCCTTTTTAGCTGACGCTGAAACCTTCAGGCAGCTGATTATCCCTTAGTGCTCTGTCACAGAGGTATTCAGGGCTAGATGATCAAAATGTCTGCGGTGTAACAAGTCAGTGCAAGGATCAGGATAAAGATATGCTGGGGAAGAAAGACAGAGGACAGCTCAACCCATCGTTTGGTTGCTCTGAGGGCTAGAATTTTATTATTTATGGGGCAGATGAAGTCTGAAGTTCACTATAGTCTCAAAAAGGTATTAAATTTGCACCCTCAAAAGATATCTTAAATAGGTCAATGCTTTTACTCCTATTTCTTTACTTTATATAAAATAATTTCAACTGTCTCCCAGATATGTTCTTTATTCTCTTCTTCCAAGTATTGCACAGGCTGTCCCCAAAATTCAAAGTGCCTTTTTTCCTACTTATTCAAAAAAAGTCAGATGGATAGTGGAATTCCAGGGAAATGTGCCAGTCTGTCACTTGAAAGAGCTCTGTAAGAAGAGGGATTGCAGATGTATTTTCCATCCTGCCACAACTGAGGAAAAGAACAGTGGACAAGGAGGAATTGAATATGGATTTGTGTTTGAAATTGAACCAATTAAGAGTTAAGCACTCACTTCAGAACACACTTCCATAAAATAAAGGTGTTAGCTTTAGATGCTTTTTTATTACGGGTTGAGCTCTTTCTCCCTTTTGTCAAAACTACAGAAAGCTCCCAGACATTTCTAATGTTGCCAGGCTCGTGGGGACACAACAGAGTAGCAAAAAAATTAGAGCATGACAGGAGCAAGTTTCCTACAGTGGTTGTGCTTGTATTTCAGACACTTTATTTGATGGAAAGTTCCATCAAAGAAAGCAAATGGTGGAGCTCGAGACATTAAAACCCTTTGATCAAAGCTATATATATAGCTATATACTTGGAATGAGACTTTTAAAAATTCGGTTGGAATTTTATAAAATTTGTGTGTTGTTGGTGCATATAACAAAGAGAAACATTGCAGATAATCAGCATTGCCTGAGATCAGTCTCATTAGTTGAGGACTAGGAACAGCAACATTATGTCTGTTAGCAGAGACTACTTAATCTTTAAAATGCTTGTTACAAACATTAATTAACTCTGATTATATGTATTTGTGATATTTAAATATTGTGTTCTCATGTGAAAGGATTAGTTGAGACAAAAATAAATACTTGACTTTCAAAGGTACAAAGCAGCCCAAGACCCAAGACACAGATTGTCTCTTACGGGGAGTTTGACAAGTGCCTGAATATTTCTAATGCCACTGACCGTCTAAGGAAACTTTGGAAAATCCCATTTGGTACCATAGGTCCTTAGATACTTTTAAAAATCTGGCTTCCTGTGTCTTGCCCAGTCATGTGCCACATCAGAGGCAGTCAGACTGGGGTAAGTGTGTCTCAGGGCACCTGCACTGATAATGTTCTCTAGCATGCCTAGGGATAAACTGTACCTTTTCCAAGCCTGATCCTTCCCTGAATTGTGACACAAAGCAGTAGCTCAGTGAGGTTCAGTACAGCTACCCTTGGGCTGTATCTACATGATAACTTACACTACATTTTAATTCCTGATACTGAAAAAGTCTCAAAACCTGCTTTTCTAGAATGTTCACTGGAATTAAATTGCCACTCATACAATAGTGCTGACCTGGGTTTTTCCTGTTTCTTTGTGTGAATATAGTGGGATTTCATTTGTTACAGACCATGAAGAAAACAGCTGCCCACAAGCCCTGTTTTCAGTTGCTCTATACCTTATCAACCCTTGCAAAGGACTGCCATTATTGTGTACTCAAATAAATTGAAACATCTTTCTGAGATCTGTTATGCTAAAATATGTTTTTTGTAATTGTAAATATTTGATCTCTTCTGGTCTCGAATCCTCTCAGAGAGAATCATGGCTGAGAAAAACAGGCATGCAGATAGACTGTAAATACTGGGATATGATGGGACATCAGGAGCACCCTAGTGCTGCATTGCAGTCCTTAATACACAGATTGCAGTAGTTCTATTCCAGACACTTGCATCTGTGTGGGCAGGGTAGCACAGCTATTTCATAGGGTGCAAATATTTCCCATATAGTGAAGGTTTGAGCCAGAAATGGAATTTTTTTTTTTTTTTTACTTCTTTTTTTTTTCCAGTTTCTGAGTTTTCTCTTTTAGGAAATAGCATACAAACAATAAATAACACAAAAGCTTTGCCCAATGTTCAGCTGTGAATCAAAGAGGGCAGATAGCCCCTTGAATAACGTTTCAACAAAGCCTTTGGACAACATTTAATCCACTCTGTGCAATCCAGCTGGAATCTGTCTGGTGTGCCCCCAAATCAGCTTGATAATGAGCTCATAACAGTTTGCTGATAGCAGACTGGCTGATTCATAAGCTGCTTGTCACTATTTCATAAGTGATATATGACTCACAGATTTAAATAAATTCAATATAAGAAATACTGGGGAGCCAATAAAACTGACTATTTCTTATTAATCTATCCAAACATCTCCTGCATCTATCCTGCATCTCCTGTAATTCTGCTTTTTCACATTTTGCTAATCCCATCTTTTTAGAATTTACTGTATATGCAAAACCAGCAGCACAAGCAAGATGGTAATCAGAGCATAAAACAGACACATGCACTCTCCTACGTATTAATAAGTTAGTGGGGGTGAGTGGAAAAGAAATGGAAAATAAAACAGGCCTCAGATAATTCCAGAATGACAGAAGTGATGTAATGCTCAAATTATAGTTCTTTGAAGTAGGCTCTGGGTGAGCTAAATACATAGCACATGGTGAAAATTGTGTGGCAACTGCTGTGGTAGAATTTGTTTTGATTAAGACTCCATATGAAAAGATAAATCTTTCTAAATAGAAATAGGAGTTCAATGAATTGAAGCCAAAATTCAGCATGCCATTTGAGTTCAGGAAGTGAAGTAAACATGAGTTTGCATAATGTATTAGAAACCACTGTATTGCATTAGGTAAATTCACAATGTCTATATATTCTCTGAAAATAATATAGAGCAGTTGCTAAACTTGTTGTTTAAATTTTAAAAAATCGAGATCATATTTATTCAGACTGTGATCTTGGCATCCCTAAAATGGATTAAGACCTTTTTGTTGCTTTGTAAGGCCTGGTTGGTGCTTCTGACACAATTTTTATCCTCCATATCTAGAATACACGGTACTGTGGGGTCTTGGTAGAGAATAAAGTTTCCAAACTGGCTTTAGTATGAGCTGACTTGTTCTTTCTGACCAAAGTGTGAAACCCTGTTATTACTGACTGTAGTATTTCTATAGTTCATAGATGGGCTAATCCTGCGTGAATAAAGGAATTTAACTAAAAAGCATTTTCTTACAAAGTAGATAAATTCAAGCCCTTAATTATAAAATACTCAACAAACAGAAACCCCATAATGATTCGTCTACATACATTGAAAAGCAAGAACAAACCTAGCACAGCTTCATACCCAAGGCAAACCTCTGGGCAAAAAGATTTGGAAAATATTTTAGACCAAATGTTTAATACCCATAATATGTACCAATTGATACAGTTATTTTTCCTATTACCTGTCACAGTTATATCTAATAACTGCAGCAACACTTTGTAGCTGATAATTATGTACGTAACAGAAGAGATGAGGCTAGTCATGCGTTCTGCAGTCAGTTGTGAAAGCAAATGGATCTGGCTTTACCTTGTCACTGCCTCCACATTTCTTCCAAAGATTTAATTTTATTTTTTTTTATGCTGATGTAATTAATGAACTCTGGGACTTTTTCCATTTTCTATGAAGGAATGATTATTCTCCCACCGTCAGTTGACCTAATTTTAATAAAAAGGGTTTGTTTTAGATAGCACTGGTAGCACTTCATTGTTGAAATTGATAAAGTCAAAATTTACATTGTTCTTCATCCCCTACAAAGCCAGTAGGATCATATTCTGTTTTTGTATTTATCTGGTGCCTTAAACCATAAACTTGGCACTGGAGGAAACAAACAAATGTAAACAAAGACTATTTTGTGCTCTTCTACAGGGTTTTGGGATCTTTTGTGGTCACTTTTTTGCAAACTTGTAAATTTTATACTCCAAACCATTATTAACAATGGATGACACTGAAGCAGAGCATTCATTAGAATACACTAGTAAATTTGAATTTTGTTTATTTCAGAATATGCAGGGTATAACTTGTGATGTAAAGCAGTGCAACTCCGTTTAATTTAGGTGACTTACCAAATTTGAAGTGCCTAGTACAATAGTCTTAGAGTTTTCAGAGAATCACAGAATATGTAATTTTAGAAGGGACCAATGGAGCATGCTTGCTATTTAGTATTATTCTCTATGTTAGAATGTGGAGAATTGTTAGGCAGATCGACAGTTCCAAGGACTACTCACACATGTAATACTACTCAGTCATGTTTAACAAAATCCACACAATTAGGCATCTTAACCAAACATTTATCCAGAACTACAATTTTAATATGACATTAATGAGTTTATTATCACAGGGGGAAGAGGCAACCACACCATTACTCTTTAGAATGCAGCAGATCAACTTTAGTCATGGAGTGGATTATGGTGGTGCCTCCTCTTCCTCTCCTCCTTGGGCCTGCTCTACAAGCTCAGTATCTCCTGAAAAGCCTTGACTGACCAAGCTGAGCACTCCTTTCCTGCACCAGAGGTTTTAGCATGCTGAAAGTGGGGAGGATTCTGAGGGCAGCAGCTGCCTGAGCAAGGTGGGGAACAAAGGATAAGCAGCTGACTTTCCTATGCTTAGTAAATCTTTTACCTGAATTATAGTCCAAGTGAAATGGTACCATTATTTCTGGATTTAGTAATTACTAACTTGAGATCCAGCAAGGATAGAAACTTATGGGTGACTAAAGCAAATCACCATGTGACCCTGTGAAGTGCAGTCTTAAGTACGGCCTTCTGAGTTTTCCCAGGTTTCCATGGCTGCACAGTAACTCCAATTGGGATGATTCTTGGAGTTTACCATCGCTCCTGATTGTGACACTTGAAAGACCATTGCTGACAGTGAGAAGCAGGCTATTTCTGAAGTTTCACTCATGCCTGCACAGAAACATCAAGAGATTTGACATGAGTATTTCACTGAACCTCAGGGAAATTTTTGATGGGTACTTTTACATACAGATGTAGATGAACAAATTTCTGTGCCTCTGTGTGTGTGAATTGATTATGATATGAATGTTGCCACTGTGGATCTATAACCAAGTTGTTGTCATAATCGTGGTACTTCCTGTTGAATCACTTTGTAGCTATTAAATTAGCCAATGATGAAGTGCAGCTAAACCCTTTTGTAACCTTATATTTTTGCATCCATGTCCTTTACACCTTCAATCTTTTGCAACTCCTGTCTCAATGTAAATCATTCTTAGTTCATTCTAATCAGATTTTCCTATATATGCTTCACGTAGGTTATAAGCAATAGTGTGAACTTTTTCATCGAGCTCTGTTGAAGTTTCACTTTCATAAATTTATATTAAAATCTGCTTTTTGCCATTACCCTTGATGGCAATTCTCTAAGCAGCCTAACTACTTATTCATGACAGCAAACCCTTTTATTCATATTCCCCAAATAACCAATAAGCCCACCTCTGAAAAGATGATCAGAACCTTTGGTCAAGCTGTTCAGAAGGTGCAGGCAGGCCATCAGTGTGGGTTTGGGTGCTCTGGGTGTGCCACCCTTCATGATCCTCCTCTGCCCCATCCATGGCACTCAGGATGCAGAGGTCATATCCTGCTACACACCCTATTTCTTCTCTAGCTGTGGTCCCGAGGAGGTCCCAGTTGCTGTCGCCATTCAGGAGATGACAATGTCCTCGACATATAATATTATTTTCAGCCAAGATGGAGGAGAAGGATCCAAGGGTTTTTGCCCAGGGGTCTTGCACAAACAAAAGAAAATGCTGGTTTGTTTCCAAATGAGCAGCAGCAACAAAGATTAGAGCCCAGTGACCATAGTGGTGTGCTTAGTGCATATGTGTGACAAGAACAATATGCCAGTTCTTTATGAGAAGCAAAAATTTTTGGCTCTGATGATGCTGCAAGATTTTCAAGTTTTTACAGCCACTTTTAACATGAGAGGCATATGTGAT
This sequence comes from Sturnus vulgaris, assembly GCF_052056855.1. NCBI lineage: Eukaryota > Metazoa > Chordata > Aves > Passeriformes > Sturnidae > Sturnus > Sturnus vulgaris. The sequence goes on from NC_142283.1 coordinate 44,943,935, forward strand.
GTTTTTCTTCATCTATAGCTACAAAAGTACACACAGACATGAAATATACATGTGAAAAAGGGGAGAAATGATGCATGTATAACAAAACAGACGGTGTGGTGATGACAATTTGTAGATTACATATTGAATTTATTTAATTTAATAGACAATAGCCTGTCCTAATATTTTAAGCCAACAAACTATTTTCTGGCTCCCAAATGTTAGCTAAAATAATTTTTTCCTTGTTAATTTCCAGTTCTTGGCTGCATTTTGTGCTAATTTCAAACATATGTCATATACAAAATATGTTAATTTTGAAAGCTAAATCTGGCAGGAGATGATTGTTGAACTGGCATAGAGAGGTTTGGGACAAACAGACAAGCTCAAAGCTGGCAAGATGCATTTGCAAACCACAATGTGTGTTTTTTTAAATCTTTTCCAGCTATTTCCATGTGCATACAGGCAGGAATAATGAAGGAAAGACAAATGGTCTGTAAGAAAATTTCAATATGAAAAGAAAACACCTTTAATTTAGAATCTGCTGCATTTTAATTTATCCCATAAAGTTTAAAAAATCAGAGTTCAGTGTTTTATACTGTCCTTAAATACTATAGATGAAAATTAGGGTAATTGAAATGTTATGGTGTTTATGATACATATTTACACTTTACTGAAACAACTGCTGGTGAAATTTGCCATAGAAAGGCAGGTTGCTACGATTTTTGCAAAAATCCTATAGATTCAAAACAGTTAAAAAACAGTTGCACTTCACTTGTTCATTATGCTGCTTTACAGAAGTGATATCTTCTCAAAAATATTCCATGAAATATTCATATCAGTTAAAAATAATGTCACCTCAATATTGACCTCTTTCTGAGTTTAACATAAAACTTACTCAATGTCACAATCTCTTCACATTCATTTTTGTTTCTTAAACTTTTTTGTACTAAAATATTTTTTTAAAGATATAAAAAGATATTTATATGCAGGAATAAGCATGTACGGTTAATTCTTAAACTACTACTACACTTATTTATGCATAAGTATTATTGAGCTGATTTAATATCATCTAATACACACAGGAATTTTGATAATGATGGACTAATTCTAAGAGATATATCTTTAAATAAAAATAAATATACCTGCTAACTGAAGTGTAAAACTCCCTCAAAAGAATATGATAGTGCAGCATAAGAGAGTACTATAGGGAGATACTGAATATCTGAAGATAAGAATATAATGTTGATTCTATTAGTTGGATGCATTACAAACTCAGATTATGGGAACATTTTTCCTTTATCCCATGTTTTCTGATTATTTACTTAGAATGTTTTTTTCTACTTCTTTACTTTGAACTCCTTTTCTGCGTGATTTAAACATATATTTTTCTTAAATATCTGAATTGGAATGAAAAATGTGCTAAAACTTGCCTTGGTTGTGCATTCTGAAAAATTTTCCTAGGAAGCATTGATAATGTTAAGCATCACAAAATACATATCTGGTGTTAAACTATAGAAATAGAATTAAAATTTTAATATAAGAGTAAAAACCATAAGGAAACAAGATTATAAAATCTAAATTAAATCTTTACACTTAGAAAAACACACTTTCAGACATTATAAAAGTGGAAAAAGTAAAACCATAATTTTTTATAAAACAAATCTTTTTTCTGTCGTAATATTTTGACTTCACTAAGACAACATTTTTAGGCAGAATACTATTGCATCCTGCAAAACAATTGCTCAGTTCTCACCTAAACTAAGCAATGATCTTCTTTGAGAGCCAAGATACAAATAACTTCCGTAGGTGGGCAATTCCATATTTATTTCTGCTTATAGTAGTTGATATCCTGCTGTCTGAGACAGACACATAATTTCCAAAAATGCTGAAGACTACACCAGTACAGATCATTTGTCTGAACAAAGGGAGAAATTACAAAAGAAAGAACAGAAAGATTGTCAGACTTCTTTGATGATTTGGATGCCAAGGAAAAACAAGCCTAGGTAATGCTATGACTTCTAACATAAAGCAATTTCTGCAAAAATCCTGGTGAAAGATCGTAACTGAGGTAGTTACTTGTCTTGGAAATCTGTACACGAATTACCTTGCAATCATGTACTGTAGGATGGTTACTTAGTCATCATGCATTATACAATGAAAATAAGATTATAGCATTGGACAATTCAAACAAACAAACAACAAGCAAAACCAAACCAAACCAACAAACCAAAAAAACCAAAACCACTGTAAATAAGCTTTGATACATAAATGTATAGACTATAGAAGTCTGATTGAGAAGGCCTAAAATATACTTAAGTGCCACTCTGGATATTTTAAAATTATACCAATAAAATATTCTCCCAGAAGACAGGTTGTATTCTGTACCTTGAACCAGAACCTTAAGTTCTGTACCTTAAGTCTTTTAGATTCCTCTTTGTTGAAGGGAAAGAAATAGACTCTCCATATGGAGATTCATCATGTCTCTCTTGGATTGTTATCCCAGATGCATGAATTCCCCCTGTAGTTCACATTTTATTCTTTAAACATAAAAAGGAGAAGTTGGTAAGATAACAAGACTGCTCAAATCAGACATTCACTACTGAGATAATTAGAATTACTGCAGTCTTGTTCAGAGGAATTGGTCATATGGAAGTGGGGTAAGAAGACATTTACCTCCAGTACACAAAATGAGAAAAAAGCTTTTCACTTGAGCTTTGCTCTCAGGACTCCAGGAAACACTTAAGTGGTTTAGCATTGAATTTGTGGGTGTGGATTTGTGGCTGTGGAAATAGCAAGTTTGTGGATAAGCCAGTTCTCTTTCTACAGATATTAAAAATGTGCTTCATACTCTCCCATAGTCTGCGAAAAATGGCAGGGGATCGCAAAACAGAACGAGTCAGCAAACAAAAGCACAGTGGCCAACATCATGAGAGCACGGGTGACACTTCTGTCCTCGGGCAGGGATTGAAGGAAGTGACATTCAATACTCAGAACAGGGAGAGCTCAGCTATTCTGTTAACCCAATGGAAGTTTTGTTTTTTATGTAGGATTTATTTTTCTTTACTCTAATTGCTCTCTTGTTCTGCAATTTGCACTCAGAGCTACATAGCAACTAAGTTGTATGTTCAGCAAGAGATCCAACTCAAAGTGAAACAAACAGAGTTTCTTTTTGTTTATTAGATGGAAAACACATGAAACTTGAGAAAAGAATAAGAATTTAACTGGCCTTGGTAAGCTGATACTTTACAGAAGGAAAAAATATTGCAGAAGTCAGATTTATCATAGATTATTTGGATTTTAAGCTTACAGAAAATTTTGGTTATATTTACACTCTTAGATTTAGATAATGAATATCTTCTTATAAATAAATTTCATAGAAGTGCTACTGCTCTAAAGAAAGAGTTGAAGCAGAATTTTTTGTTTACAATGACTTAAAATCTTGATCCCGCATGCATTTATTTCAGAAGCTTAACTTTATTCATGGGATTGAAAATACAATGTTTTATAGACAAAACTGTCCACAAAGTCTCATTATTGAGCTTTTCTCATACCCTTATATGTTTGTTAAATCCCAACCATGTGGGTTGAAATTTTACAAACTGAATGTTCATTGCAGACTGTGCTCAATAATTTGTTCTTCATCATTTCTCTGAAAGAAGTTCAGACATTTTTATTATATAACCCTTAAAAGAATGGTTAACCTACTCTTCGAGAAGCTCCATTGTCCACTCTTTGGGACAGTTATTTGAATCTGGGATTGAAGAAAGTTTGCTATACTATGAAAAAGGCAAACTAATGGTAAGGGTTTAAAGCAGGATAGGTAAGGATTGCATGTTCAGTTCCAATTCTGGGACAGCATTGCTGACTGTTTGACTTTACAGTCTTAATGTCTTTTTAACCACTAATATTGCTGGGATTTATTAAATATATAGAAAATGGGGTTGTGTTCAACAGTTCCATTAGCAGTTCCTAGAATGTACAGCTGGGCCTTCGGGAAAAGCAAGACTTTTGGGAAATACTGCCTACATATCTGCTTACAGATATACAAGATACAGTTTTTCCCCCAATCAGCCTTCTTTCAGTATTGTTTAAAAATCATCTGTTCATTTGATAGTCATTTAGGACCTTATGAAACATTACCCCCTTACTTCACTAAAAACACAAATTTCGAAGATAAATACAAATTATTATGCAGCAATAAGAAGATAGTTCATAAAATAAGACACAAGAATTTATCAGTCCTATCTTTATTGATTGAGATTTAATGCATTTTAATCCCCTGTGAATATGAATCAAGATTAGTTAGCATGTGAGAATATATGGAACAGATAAAATTTTCCATTCCTTGTCAGTACCAACATTGATGACAGAAGAGCTTTTTGACAGTGTAGAACAGGTTTTTATTTGGGCAACTTTAAACACATTTAAATGTGTAATTATTTTTTTTATGAACACATTTGACATCAACAGAAAAATATCATTATAAAGAGTAATCAGTGATTCTTGAATTTCAAAGAGGTTTCAAACAAGGTGACATATTTCCTATGCACTATTTTGCACGTTACCTTCTTTCAGAAATACTAGATTAAAAAGATAGTGTATACCTGCCTTAAAAAAATGAAGCAAGCAATATATTAATATAGTTTCAATTAGATTGTAAATTTCATGTTTTTAATGGCACAAAACATTTTCAAATTATGAAGTTATCATGATTTATTGTGTCAGCTTTATATCAAAACAACTTTTACTGGCAAATTTGTGTTGAAAATTTTGACTCTTGGTGCTTCAAAAGACCTAAGGAACTTCTGAATAGTGTGTTGTATTTGGCATATTATAAATGCACATTGTACAAGATTTTTCAAGCTTCATATATATACATGATGCATATTAGTTTGTGAATATTTATGCATGAGCAATATCATATACTTCAACAGTTGCCCCTCTAAAAAAAAAGGTGCTACTTGCAAAGACTCTTCCTACTTTTATCTTTGCCTTTCTTACTCTTTTTTCTTCAAAGTATTTTTTTTCCCCAATTTCTGTATGTTGTTTATCCAGATAGTATTATTGATGTCTAATAAGCTGGAAGGGTACAGGAAACTCTCATTTGAAAATTATGAAAATTATAATTTAATGGTTTAATTCTTCTTTAGTAAAGGATTTATTTATTTAATAATAAATGTAATTTACTACTTTAAATGAAGTCAAGAATTCTGTCAAAATTTTATTTTAAGAATATTTTTTAAATTTTATTTTTCTGTCCATTTTATGTTCATAGGTAGCTTCTATAGCACTTCCAATTAACTATATATTTTGGTTCTTCCTTCTGCACAGATTTCAGCTTGCTGTGTGACACAGCAGAATGGTCTTTACTAAATAAAGAAGTACAAATTCTTTCCTATTTAAAGAAACCTTTACATGATTTCTTTAAGCCAGTCCAAGATATGTTTTTATTGCAATTGATTTCAAGGGAGTCATTGATCATAAGTGGCTTTTATTAAGTGAAACACAGAGAGCAGAAATGATATTGTCATTCTGTTTTAAGGTGCATTCTCCAGTTCCTGCTAAAACACTATTTGAACTTTTGGGAGCAGAACTGACAGAGCAGGTTTTGCTTTGAGAATGGTATTGCCTTGGTTCGTTTTCCCCCCAGGAAAATAAGGAAAAAATGAGATTTTTCTGTCACTTTCTGTCTGATTTTATAGCATATGGAGGTGTGTTTCTGCCTAAAATTCTATAATTATGTTCTTTACGTGTATTAATGCTATTTTCTAAAAAGCGTGTTAGTAATTTTAAGGGAACTAAACAACTGCTTAAAATTAGACATGCACTTCAATTTCTAAAGCATCAGATCCCCAATCTTTGATAATGTCAATTAGAGCCCTATACAGAAAAATGTCAAAATCATAGCATTATTAAAGATGGGAAACACCTCCAAGAGCTCAAAGTCCAACCTTTTACTGAACACCAACACACCAATTAAACCAAATGCACCAAATACCATGTCCAGTCATTTCTTGCACACTTCCAGGGGTGGTGACCCCACCAGCTCCCCGGAAAGCCCATTCCAATGCTTAGCCACTCTTTCAGTGAAAAAGTTTTCCTGATCTTCAGTCTGAATCTCCCATGGTGTAGGCTGAGACCATTTCCACTCATTCTGTCACCAGCTGCTGCAGAGAAGAGGCAAACTCCTGTCTTGCTACATTTTTCTTTCAGGTTATTGTAGAGAGCTTGCAAGATTTCCCTTGTGCCTTCTCATCTCCATGTAAAACATCCCCAGCTCCCTCAGCCTCTCCTCCTAGGGTTTACTCTCTAGACCCTACACTAGCTTTGTTGTCCTTCTCCAGACAAGCTCCAGCACCATAAGACCTTTTCTGCCAAGACTGAATACTAAAAGATATCTTGCAAATATAGTCCTGCTCATTGTTTAAATTTGCCAAATGAAATAAGGCTAAAGAACACAGAACAACTGGAAATTTTGAACAACCGATGTTTTTGAGGGCATGCTTTTGGGAATGCTGACATTAAAGTGGCTTTTGACAACAATTTCTGTTTGGCAGGGTCTTGCTATTCTGTGAAATAATGCTAGCTGAGTTCAAAACAGGGCTACTGTCAGATGAACAGAATGTAGTTGCAGATTAGAGAATTGGAGTTCACTCAAGTCTCTTAGTTTCTTAAATAAATACCTTTAGTTTCTTAAATATATGAAGGTAGAAATTTAATAGATTGTATTTTGCTTTCAGGTATAAAGCCATTAAAACTTTACTTTTTGAGGCCAATAGGTTCATACAGTTGTGTCTGAGAGACGAATTTCACTACAGATCCTACTCATACATCAAAACAACTGAAAATGTGTTTTTAATGGATGGGAGGAAATGTTTGTGCTGCCAGTTCATATTCACATACAGTGTTGGTGTCTAGAAAGTGTACAGAAGGCTGGAGAATGCTACCAAATGTCTTACAGAGGCTGTCATTGAACATGAACATTTAAAATTTTCACTCCAGTTCCTACCTACTGGAGGTGAAAACCGTGTGTGAATAAGGGAGGGCTCCTTGCTCTTGTGAGGTTCTCTTGAGCTCTGTGAGAGGTGGGTATTGTTGGAACCCTGGAAATAAGTGTTTGTGGTTCAAAGAAGGTATAATGTGAGCAATGAGGACATCTCCTCCTTACACCCAGAGCAGGGCGTGGCAGCCAGCAGGGTGTCCCTGGCACCATCGTTGGCCTGGGGAGCTGGCACACTTGGGTTTGCATCCCATTTCACTGCTATCCTCACACTGCCTTTCCAAGCTGGTAAATTACAGGTACTTCACTTTTGTCTGAAAAGGCAAGGTAAATGAAACATGTATCATCTGCGAGCTGAATTCTAGGCTGTCATTTTTTAAAACAGTGGGATAACTAAAGTCTTCCACTTGTTTCTGACTTCTCCCATGTTTTACGTTGTATTCCACATAGATGGAGTCTGGTGGTCAGCTTCAGTAGAGAATTTTATTGTGCAGTTCTTCCCAAATTCCTTCCACCTCTGTCATAGTAATCCATTCAAACATAAATATGCAAATCAAAACAAAACAGTAAATAGCAAACGAAAACCTGCAACAATTTAACATCCTTCATATTTCTTTAATTGATAATAAGATTGCTGAGAGCTTTGTTTGGAATTTGGAAGATTTGTTTGGTAAACAACTTCAGATTTAAAAACTGGGTGTTCCTACGACAATAAGACATCTAAGATTTCCTAGTTAAGAAAAAGTGTTCCATTCTACTCTTGAAATTAAAAAATACTTCACCTTTTTACAAGTGTTTGAAAATACTGTGTTTTGATGCTGATTTCTCAGAGTTAATGTATTTTGCATTTTAAAAATAAGTCATTGCAAAATTAAAATAGAAATTACAAATTCAGAGTAATAAACCAAGACATTTCTCAGGCAAGTAAGTTATTTTTCTTATGTTTTACCTTGAAATAGAATTCTGACAAGTATCTGTGACAACCCACAGCAATCCACTCTTTTAAAGGATTATGATAAGGGTTTCTGTGCGAATTTGTCTAAATTTTCTGTTGAGGTAAATATGGATATTACATATTTCTCCTGCAATGTGCTTTAAAAATTACTATCCATATGAAAATTTTCACGTTTGTCTTATGCCTATACTCTGAACCAAATATTCTCCAAATCTTCCTCTACTGATTACGTAATATTGTTATGAATATTTCAGAAGCACTCCTTTATCACACAGATCATATTAACATTTCCACTTCCCATATGAACACTGAGAATGAGCACTTAAATAACCTGGATACATCCTCTAGCTTCAAGGAGTAATAGCAGCTGTCCCAGACATTAGTAATTTTTAAAAAGCAGTAGATTTTGCTTAGCTTTCAGACAAAGTGTGAAATTCCCTGTAAGTCACATTTATGTCCTGCCACTACAGTGAAGGGAGAATAAATGTTCCACATTGAACAGGTAATTGAAAAAGAAAAGCTTTAGAAGTTTGAGAACAGAGGGGTGAATTTCTGTATGCAATGAGTGTGTTTTACATCTGATTGTGGTTTAGGGTTGCCAGTTTTCAAAGAGAAACACTGTTAGGTCACTGAACTCCATAGAAGCATATGCTTTCTTCAAAGTGAGTGGGAAAGTCTAACTCTTTTTCCTGTTATGTCGTTCAAGGAAGTGGGTCAAGAGCTAAAAGTTCCAGCTAATGGGCAGAAATATGCTTTTATTATGCTTGTATTCTTCTGACACAATTCTCAGTGCAGTGAGTAAGGGATTTGTATGAGAACTGAAGTCACTAAGTCTAGTTTCCAATTTCTACCTTAAATGGTTTCATATGTTTGCCAGAATCTGGGTTACTTAAGGAATAACTGGAAAGGAAATAATCAAGGACATCATAGCTCTCATCGATTTTCCATCTCCCTGGCTTCCCTTCCACTTCTGATGTTGGGATTAATTTTTTTCCTTTCGTGTTCATGCTCTGTAGACTGACAATATTGTTTCTTTCATTTTTCTTTCCTCCTGATTTTTTCTGGCTATCATTCTCACAGTTTAATAGTTTCATGTCTTCTAATAATTCCAAAGTTAAAAACTATGCCTTTGGACATTCATAGAGATTATGCTACCCTTCAGAACAAAGTCTAAAGTTGCTCCTTAGTTTTAAATAACCAAAATATGTTGGAGGGAAGGTACAAAAAGTATTACACAATCTCTCTTGTCCTCTACAATTTTTACAATATATGCATTTTGATGCATTTTACATATGTAATACATAACTATGTACAATTAGAGTAGTATTATATTGTTACTTATAGGTATATGCTATTGTATTTGGTGTATTGGCTGTTTACATATAAAATAGACTCCCACACTTATCAATTCTGTATTTGTCATGAATTTAAGGAGTGGTTATGCTCAAAATTTTGGAAAATCTATTTCTATATTTTTCTAGATCTCAGTTGACATGGCATACTGAGGGCTTAGTATAAAAGCTCAGAATAACCTTTAAAACAGGATTAAAGGAAATAGTCTTAAGTTATACTGGATAATGTGAAGTTCATTGCTGCTTTTTTGCAGGGATATCATTTATATGAAGTTCTTGTAACTCAGATACTAAAACAAAATAGCAAAATATACGTTAACTGGGTCATATGCATGAATTTCCAACTGCAGAACGTTTGACCAATGCTGTATAAAGTTTTGCACCTTCATTTCCCCCTCTGTGGCTATGAGATTACTGGATATCACCTTATTATTCTGCTGCTATATTACCATTTAAAATTTCCTGTTGGTTTGGGAGCTTTTTTTTGTTTTTTTGGTTTTTTCGGTACCAAAGACAGAAATGTGTACAGGTTTCACCCAGACTATTGTTTTCAAGTTATGTTTAAGATCAGAGATATGCAGCATTATTGCTAAATGTACTAATCATTGCTGCAAAAGCAGATAGCAGTGAGACAAGAAACCCACAGAAAACTGTTAAAAAAATCTACTAAAATTATCAAGAACCTTAGGGTCCATTTAAATTGTAATTTTGAATACTGCTTCCAATCTATTTGTATGTACCTGCATCACAGACCTACTTCAAACATTAATATTTTGATTTAAAAAGCAAATGGGGAGAAAAAGTGTAAACAAGTCAAATGTAAAATTGAAGTACAAGAAAGTTTTGTTTAATGCCATTTGATTTCATTGACTATAAAATTGCTCTTGGCTATGAGATACCTTCCATCTAACTTCATTTGTCTGTGTCACCAGCTTGACTGTGTTCAACAATGACACAACTACCTGGATGGTTGTGCACCTGCACTTCAGCAAGGATTTTGACAATGTATCTCAAAACAACCTCATATGCAAACTCGGGAATTGTGGTCTGGATGAGCGGACAATAAATGACTTGAGAACAGTAGATCTTAAAGGATCATAATCAGAAGCACAGGGTCTAGTCGGAGGCCTGTAACTTCCTGACGTGAGTGGTGTCCCCCAAGAGTTTTGTACTGTGCCCAGTGTTTAACTTATTCATTGATGACTCAGGCAAAGAGACAGGTGCCTCCTCAGCAGGTCACTGATGACACAAAGCTGGGAGCAGTGGCCAGTACCCCAGAGTGCTGTGCAGCCCTTCAGAAAGGCCTCAATAGGGTGGAGAGATGAGCAGAGAGGAACCTCCTGAAATTCGGTAAAGGCAAACACAGGGTCCTGAACTAGACAGGAATAACCCCAGGCACCAGCACAGGCTGAGGCTGATCTGCTGGAAAGCAGCTCCTGGGTTCCTGGTGGACAGCAAGCTGTCCATGAGCCAGCAGTGTGCCCTCGTTGCCAAGAAAGCCAATGGTGTTTGGGGGTGCATTAGGAAGAGCATTGCCAGCAGGATGAGACAAGTGATCCTGTCCTTCTACTCAGCCCAGGTGAGGCACAACTGGAGTGCTGTGCCCAGTTCTGGGCTCCTCAGGACGAGAGAGACATGGAGAGACATATAGCTCCTGGAGAGAGTCCAACAGGGGACTTCAAAAATGGTTGGAAGACTGGAGTTGCTCAGGTATGAGGAAAGTCTGAGGGAGCTGGACCTGCTCAACCTCAAGAAGATAAGAAGGAGGGGATCTTGTCAATGTAAGCAAAATCTGAAGGGATGCTCTTGGTGGTGCTGAGCAATAGCACAAAGAGCAATGGGTAGAAACTGATGCACAGAAGTTCCACCTAAATATGGGGAAGAACTTCTTAACTGGCACACACTGGCACAGATTGTCCAGAGAGGTTGTGGAGTCTCCCTCACTGGAGATACTCGAGAACTGTCTGGACACAATCCATGTGCCATGTGCTCTGGCATGACCCTTCTTGAGCAGGGAGGTTGGACCAGATGTCCCCCTGTTGTCCCTTCAAACCTTACTGATTCTGTGATTCTGTCTGTCACTAAAAATCAGCACATAAAATTGTTGCAACTTCTACAAGGAAGAAATTATCACATTTGTATATGTTGTCAATAATATTAGCTTCAAATTATAATAAATAAGAGAGAAAAAGAGCCTTTTGACTGAAAGTTTATATTTTGTTATTTTATATTAATGCACTTCATGTGAAGAAGCACTTTTCAAGGAAGACAATCTTTTAAAGAAGCATAATTTTCTGTGTTCTGATTACAGTTCATTTCAGACACAAGAAAAGATGAGATCAGATCAAAATTCAGTGCAATCATTCACTCTTTCTGATCACAGCTCTTATCTGCCATAAAGTTATAAGAATTGTTGAAAGACAGCTTTGTCTACTTGTAACAGGTAAAGAAAAAAAGGAGGAAAAAAGAGAATGAACACTGCTGGCCATAGCAAAAATAAGAGGACACAGTTTTGCTCACATAATTTTTATTTTCTTCCCCCTGGAAATGGATACCGAAACCCCCCGGAATTATAGTGCAAAAGCCAAAATATGCACATCTGAGTAAATTTGGATGCTGGCCTGATTTACAAAACCATAAAGAAAAAAAAGATATGTATACCTTATTACTCAGCAGAGAATGGAGGGAAGCAGGGCAGCACTTACGCTGCAGATTAGACTGAAAACAGTTTATCAGTTTGCAAGTCATCAAACTTAAGATGATGGATACTCACTTTAGTGGGAAACAACTTTTTAGGCCTTCTGAATGCTGGCTGCTTTTGTCTTACATGTGCTTATAACTCTGCGTGTGTTTGACAGAGCTCATATGGATTGTTTCATACTTCTTTTTGATATTTTCTAGCATTTTCTGGAAGAATCATCACTTTGTTATTTTTTGTAACTATCTCAATTCTCTCTCCAGAAAAAAGAGAAGACGTATATTTTACAATACACTGGAAGGTAGGCAATTTTGCCTACTCCAGGCAAGTTTTCTATACAGATCAAAACTCCCGAACGGAATAAAGAGGATTGGGACAGGCCTTATTTCCTATTGGAGGTGAGAGCTCTCTGGTACATTAGCTCATGTCCAGCTCCAGTGAAATGTTAGCTGGACCAGTAAATGTTCTTTGAAAGGAAGATAATATCAGGACTGAGTGGAAGAGAGCACAACTATGTCAGGTTTTGCTCTTCCTATTTCAGATCCCATAACCAAAAGCTAAAATGAAGTATTGTACCAGGTGGATACCATTAATACTTTGAACTGCTGACCACTGTGGAGACCACACCTTTCACAATATCTGTCTCCATATGGAGCTGGAAAGTCATGTTTTCTTTCCTTCACAGCTACGCACTTACTTTCTCTCATACCCTTTAAAAGCATTATAGACTAGACAGACAATATTAGGCAAAAACATCATCATTTTGAGCTGAATTGGGTGAATACTTCAGTTACCCAGACAAACTTCTGAAGGGTTTGGTTCAGAATGTTGTCAAAGTGAAACATTAGCAATAGATGGGTTAAAGAGGCTGTAGTGTTTTTACCCTGACTAGAATCTAGGCATCCACCAAAGCCTCTCTATCCCTCCTCTCTGCAGCTGGACAGGGGAGAGAGAATGTAGAATCTCTGAGTTGAGATAAGGGCTGGGAAGATCACTCACCAAATAGGCTGAAAGTAGAGATATTAATTAAATTTCTTACTAACAACATCAGAGTGGAATAATGAGAAGCAAAAACAGACCTTAAAACCATCTTCCCCACACCCCCCTCTCCTTCCCAGCTCTACCTCCTACCCCCAGTAGTGCAGGGAGGTGGGAAATGGGGGTTATGGTCAGTTCATTACCCACTGCTTTGGGAGAGGAATCCTTGCCCTGCTCCAGCATGAGGCCCCTCATACAGGAGACAGTTTTACACTAACTTCTCCAATGAATCCATCCAACAAGTAACAGTTCTTCGAAAATGTCTTTACTTCAACATGGGTCACTCTTCCACAGGCTGCAGTTCTCCAAGGACCAAGAACAGGCTGCTCCACTGTGGGCTGCCCATAGAATCACAGATCCTACCAGGAAATCTGCTGCTGCATGGACTCCTCTCTGCACATGTCTGCAAGTCCCAGCCAGGAGCCTGTTCCAGCACAGATTTCCCACGGGATCTCAACTCCCTCTCAGGCATCCATCTGCTCCAGGCTGGAGCTCCTCCATGGGCTGCAGGTGGATTTCTGCATCCTCATGATCCTCCAATACTGCAGGGGCACGGCTGCTTCACCACTGTGAAATGGAGCCTCAGCTTCTTCTTCACTGACCTCAGTGTCTTCAGGGTTGTTCTTCACACATCTTCTCACCCCCCTCCTCTGCTGCAATTATATATGAGCAACTACAGTGGGGAGTTTGGTCTTTCTTGAATTTGTTACCTCAGAAATGTTATTGCCATTTCTGATTGGGCCCAGCCTTTATCAGAGGAGTGTTCAACTTTGGAGCTGTCAGGGATTTGCTCTGCCAGACTTGAAGGAAGCTTCTGGTGTCTCTTCACAGAAACCACCCCTGCAGTCCCATCATTACCAAAACCTGGCCATGCAAACCCAACACAGATACTCAAGATTACCCTTAATTTTCAGCTCTTTGATTTGGATACCAAGAATGAGATGTTTGATTATGCAGGTATTCTGTGTGGAACTTTACAAATGTTCAAACAATCTGGTATTACACGCTTGATTCTTTTGAATTTATGTCATCTAGCCTCCTGGGATCACTGGTATGTAATTTTTATGAAATCAAATTCTACATTGTTCTACTTGTCCAAAAACCATCTTTTGCACTTGGTTTATTGTTTAGGTTTTTTAAATATTTTTTCATTATTTTCTTGGAAACCAATTCCTATCATTTGCTTTAAGATGACAAGTTTAAATATTTCAAACATGCTGCATCAATACATGTGTTTATTTTTTCTGAACAGTACAAATGATTCAGACTAGCTTGTGTGAGATGATTACACCAGAGCTTCAAACTCAAGAAGGTCTACAATATGTCTGACATATTTCAAATAAAAGGTGGGAGGCACAGATCTATATAATTTTAGCTGTTTCTGAAACACATTACAGTAAGCAGAACTGCAAAGAACTGAAAAATGATTAACTGACATTGGGAAGTATGACATTTATTTAAATCTAGTAATGTGTTCACAGTTGCCTTGCACAGGAACTTTGATGCATATGCCAAGGTTATAATAATAATACTCTTAAGGTCCATTTAGTGCAAGGCTGAGCAGTCACAGTTCCTGTTCAGTTTACATCAAACTCAGTTTTTCTACTAGCAACGAGAAAATTGATGTTGCTGACACTATGAATAGAGAGTCCTGCTAATTGCTTGCAGGCATTTTCATCAGTCTTTTACAGTAGAGAGGCTGTTCAAAGACTGGCAGTCTTGGGCTGTGAACACATAAATGTAAAACTTAGTATATGCACAGGTGCTTTAAGTTAAGATGAATAAATGCAACTCTATACCAGTATGGAAGAAATTCTAAAAATGCTACATGGCATGTAAAATGTCGGTAGTAGATTATTTGTTGTCCTTGCTCAAAGGGTGAGACTTACACTCATTTCCTGTCCAATCCATACCAGACTAAATTGCCTTGAAAATCCCAGAAATTCATGAATGTAAAGAAGAAAGACATCAACCATTATGCAGGCTAATGAATCCAGAACTGCAGTGAATTAAATATTGCTTCATTTTATATTGCTGACCTTTCTCTTAAGATACCTCAAAATAAATTCTACTTGAAAATTCTTAGGTTTATAGATAATTAATTGATATCTTTCCTTATTTTTTGACTTGTAACTTCTAACACTGGCTTTTTAAACTTTTCTTCACAAACACAGAAGACTAGTAATCTGCTATATTTTTAAGCTATGATTCCAATATAACAGATATTTCTAGGAATCTGGTATTTAAAAGAACCTGGTGTATTACAGCACTAGTGATGAAACATGATGAATTGACAATATGTTAACAGTGAGTTGGCAATGCCATGCATGCATAGCCTGCAGCCTTGGCCTGTGAAGCCGTGTGGACAAACCAGAGGTGTGTGGCAGCTCACCAGAGCTAATGTGGCAACAGGGCACTGTGAGCCACAAGGTGCCTGCAGCCCTCCCGACAGTGCCTGTGTGCACATTCCCAGCCACTGCTCCCCATCCCTAAACCTCTGCTGCTGGTGTGAATGCTCATGCAATACTGGTATCATCCGAGTCAAATACATGCTCCTTTTGCTGAAAACTTACGTTTACTCTATTGCCATTTGCTTTTTTTAAAACAATGTCCGTCGCACATCCAGTAAATATTTTCATCCTCTTCATAGTATGTTGGAGGAATATTATTGTAAAATCACAGAACTTTTAAGGTTGGAAAAGACCCTCAAGATCATTGAATCCAACCTTTGACCAAATTGTAGCAATAAATAGCACGTCCAGTCATTTCTTGAACACTTCCAGGGACGGTGACTCCACCACCTCCTGGGGAAGCCCATTGCAATCCTTAACTGTCTCCTAATCCTTAATCCTTCTCTTTCAGTGAATTCATCCTGATGTCCTCCATAATCAAAACCTCCCCTGGCACAGAATGAGACCATTTCTTCCTGTCCTGTCACTGGTTGCCTGGGAGAAGAGAGTGACCCCTATCTCGCCACACCCTCTTTTCAGGTACTTGGGAAAAGTCATAAGGTCTCCCCTCAGTCTTCTTTCCTTCAGGCTGAATGCCACTGCCTCTGTAAGCCATTCCTCATGTGACTTGTGCTCCAGACTCTCAAACAGTTCTGTTGCTCTTCTCTGGACATGCTCCAATATCTCAATGTCTTTTGTGAATTTAGGGGCCCAGAACTGAACACAGGAATTGAGGGTGTTGCCTCCCCAGTGGGAGTACAGAGGGACATTCACTGCCCTGGTCATGGCCATGGCCATAACTGCTTCTGACATGAGCCAGGATGCCATGGCCTTCTTGGGCACCTGGGCACATGCTGGCTCATGTTCAGCTGCTGCCAGCCAGCACTCCCAGGTCTCTTCTTCCAGGCAGCTTTCCAGCCACTGTGGTCCCCAGCCTGTGGTCCAGCATGGGGCTGTTTTGACCCGAGGGAAGGACCCAGCACATCACCTTGTGGATCCACACTGCTGGTCTTGGCCCATTAACCCAGCCTGCACAGATTCCTCTACACACCCCTCCCACCTTTCAGTAGATGAACTCTAACTTAACTGATAATTGCATTGCAGCTGCCCACTGTAGATGCATTCATCTATTGTACATTTCCTTCATTGTGTTTATAAATTCTGTTTTCTTAAGCCTGCCTACCTACAGAATACTAAGTGGATTTCAAAGTGGGATTAATTAATTTGTAGGTTTAGTAGCCCAATCAGTAGCAATCATCAATAATTCTTTCTCTACCATGAACCACAATGGTGGGGAACTTGCGACCCAGAGATTGAATACAGCCCATGCCTGTATTTCCTCAGGCTCATTGTCACTTCTTTTTATGTATATTTATTGGCTATTACTAGAGAATGTGCTAGTGACTGTAAAATATATTTGAAAGGCTTATTTGTCCCTGAGCAGGGAGAGGGTTCCACTCCCCACCCACTGATAATGTCAAAATAAGTATCAAAGATTAAATGAACAGTTGAAAGAAAATAATTCAATTAGTAGAGGAGGATCAAATTACAGTGAACTTCCCTCCTGGGTTCACTGCCCACAGTAATGACTTTATTTAGAACTAAATTACTGAAAAGTGTCACTTTAAAATGTGCCCTGTATCTATCTCAGTGTCAAGTTGAAGTAGATGCTTTGTGGAATGATAGGTTGAAGTGGGTGTATTTCAGAGTTAAGTTAAGCCTTAAGTATTCTTTATAAACTAGACATTTAAACTGCTGAGGCAGCTTCCAGTCTATTTCAACATATTCTCAGAAGTCTTACAACCTATTTTAAGGGGAAGCAGTACTCTCCCAGAGGGACAGTGCTGTCTGAGCCTCACCTGGACCTTGTCTCTGACCAGGAAACCAGGCATATTTTACAACTGCAAGCAACTTCACAGAGATTCTTTCTGTGCCTATGTGATTCTTTCTTACACAAACCTTTCTGTTTCATTCTTTAAAGAAACCTAGTCTGCCAGCTGGGTTACTCAGAACAGTTTTGGCAATATATTGCAACCAGTGTGGGAGTGCTTTCCTTCACTTATGGCACTACTTCATGAGGTAAATATAATGCAAGTAGGCTCAACTGCAGATAATTTTTGTGTTTTATTGCAAAAGGTCTTTGAAACATCAATTATATTATCTGTAAAAGACCACAGGCTGGCTTTTTTCCAGGCAGTATTTTGATCTAGTGTGGAGTAAACTAAATTTAAAAGAAGAAAAAAAATAAATTCAGGCTATTTGCCTGGGCATCTAAGCATGACTTGCCCTGTTCCATCAGTCCTGTTAAAGTGTCATATTAATTTTTCCTACTTTCTCCTAGCTACTGATTTGTATATGTTTCTTTGTGAAAATGTTAGGAGATAACCCTAATAGAATAATTCCAAGGAAAACATGAGCATTCCACTTGAATTTTTTTTTTTAACATAGAATTAAACAGGAGTAGGGTGGATTTTCTTTTTCTCTTAATTCCTCTGGAATTCCCACATTCCTACTCTTGCATTGGAAAATGTGTACCAAAATAAAATTAATACTTGATTTTTACTCAGCATATAAAATAGACAGGCTATCATTTCCAGATAAATATTCCATGTAAATATTGAAGAACAACCTGCATATTTCAGTCTTTGGTTGAATCTTTGCCATTTTATTTTGATTAGTCTTCATGCTGTTTTACTAGCCAATGACCCTGAGAGACAGAAGCAAGGCTTAAGGCATTTTCAATTTTGTTTTTGGAAAGATTGTAAAGATTGGTCAGATAATTGCTTGCCTGGGGTATAATTCATAGAATCATATAATTATAGAATGGTTTAGGTTAGAAGGCAATATAAAGATAGTCTAGCTGGAGCAGGCTTGCTGTGGGCAGGAACACATTTCACATTTCAGATCAGGTTTCTCAGACTTATTCAACCCAGCCTTGAACATTTCAAGGGATGTGGCATCTCATATTTATTCAGTGGGTAAGGATGGGGCATTGTCCTGATTACACAGAAGAGACAGAGTTTAGCCTTCTGTGGTCACCATAGTGCCTCTGTCTGGGGAAACCACATGGACCTAAAGGAGCTGTCAGTCATCTTGGTTTTGTTCCCAGTGGTGAATACCTTTTTGAGGGAAAAACACCTTTTGTTTTCTATCTATCTATCTGTCTATCTATCTATCTATCTATCTATCTATCTATCTATCTATCTATCTCTATATCATCTATATCTATATATATTTGTATATCTATCTCATCTCTATATAATTTTTTTCCATTACTATTGCCACTGTGATTGTGTGTGTCTTATTCCATTGCTTTGTGCTTTTGGTAAATTTTTATCTTAGTTCATAGTCTCTGCTTTTTTGACCCTTCCTTACCAGAAATGGCTTATTTGGTGTTTGATTTCCCACTGGTGTTAAAACTAGAACAGGTATCATATCTAATCAACTGAGTTTAATTAAGAACAAAATTTAAAAGTGTAAGAAGTGCCGTGCCACTTTTCATTGTATATCTCATGTATATCATTTTAAGAGTCTACAAATCCAAGACGAGATGATTTTGCTATGAATAACATTGTGTACAGTGTTTTAAAAAAAAATCACTTTGACTTGCATCAGGCCTTGGGAATTTAGAAATATTAACAGACAACTGGCTATCTCTCTGCTTGAATATCTAATCCCTAAAATTTAGGAGATTTATTTTAGTGGGTGTATTTATGGTTCATCTTCTACCCTTCCACTGAGGAGAGTTCATATAGTCTTTTTTCCTTTTTATTTCTGGACCTTACTATTTCCCACCTCCAGAGTGGGCTCGGAGCTCTGTCTTTAGCCCCAGTCACACTGTGACAAGACGAAACAAAGCAGGGCTGTGAGACCAGGAGATGCAGGGTCTGGGGAGCTGCTGTGTGGCATTGTGATGGAAGGGAGCTCCAAGCCAGGGACAGCAGCAGCAGCGTGGCGAGTGCAGGGCAGCAGGAGTTGCCTTTGCTGCACTTTGCACTGTGATTGACAAATGCAAACAAGCTCTCACCTGTAGCTGCTTGGTGGTTACTGCTCACGCACAGACAGCTCTTTGCAGCTGCAGAGAAATTCAGTTCAGCCTGGCTAGGCTAAATCAGCTTAGACCACGTCTTGTTTGCAGGAGCAAGGTGGCTGTCATGGCTTGGCTGGCACAAGCCTCACATTTCCCCACCCCTCACTTCTCAACACATACTGAACACTGATATATATTTTTACGTGATTTTTCTCTAGTGAGATCTTTTTACCTACTGGGGTTTTTTTTATTTGTACAAGAACATCTTCTAAAATTATTGCCTTGATGCAGCATTGCACAAGATTTGACTAATTCAAATGCAATTACCTATTTTCTCACTTTAGTGAATGCATTCAGTTTTGACTACCTAATCTGAAAAATGCGCTGGAAGAAAAGAAAGGGGAAGAGAAAAATATATGGAGGATCTCACATAAGTGAGATCAGAAATCTAAAAAGAACTGTTTGTGTTGTCTCAATTTGGAAAAATTAAATATTTTAGTGAGAAAGATATTCAGATATGCTGAGTGCAATAAAGCAAATCAGAAGGCCAATACAGGGATGATATTTGACTACAAAACCTAAAGAACTTGGAATAAATTAAAAGCAAGTTATATATGTATATTTCAGCATAGGTTTTGGTAATACCTTTATACACTGAGGAATTCTTTCCCACCAGAATTTACTTGCGAAATAAGTATTTGCAGAAATTTGCACTGGATTTAGACTAACTTTGATAAAAATACTGGAATAATCATCCCAGGAATAATAATTACAGGAATATCATCTTCGTGCTTTAAAATAGACTCTGAACACTTCACTTCTGAAAATACTTTTTCATGTGGCAAAATTAGTTATCTTTTGTTATGTACATACCTTTCCCTCAGATATTTATAAATAGTTTGAGATCACCAAATCACAAGAACTACTGTTCTTTAAGATTGTTAGTAGGTTTAGTGTTACTAATTATTGAAATAATAAAGTCAGAGAAAGTTAATGGTACAGGCCATGACAGCCAGTAAAATCATTGATTAAAATATTTAATCAGTTTATGTACAAGACGGAACTCTAGATGGAGCAGTTCCCTTTGTTTGAACTTTGTTTGCTGGGCTGATAATGATTTCATTAAGTTAATAACTATTAGACAAATAACTGACCTAAATATGATAACACAGTTCTGTTGAAACATTCAAACTCAGATTGGATTTCTTAAGCTTGTACTTTAATATAGGAGAAAAACCTGAAGTGAGTGTTCCCCTTCTTAAATTTATTATTTGAAAAAACGGCAAAAGGTATTTTATGAAATAACACAATTGTGTAATGCAGCAAAAAACAATTAAATGCTTCATATCAACCTACTAGAATATTATTTGCTCAAATGGCAAACTGACATTTAAAAAGGAGAAATATGAGAAAGCTCTACCAAAATAGGGGATTTATGGGGGCTACAACGTTGTGTCATGTGCTAGTGTTACAAGATTAATTTCAAGTGCCTCAAATCTCTGCATGTTGTGTCATTTAGAGAAAAGCTTCATGTAGTCAATTTCCATTCCTATCTCATGGGAGAAAGATGGAGGGTTGCCAGTGGCCAGGCTTTTCCTTCTAAGTCCTTGTTCCACTATCTAGATAGCCAGGAAAATATAGCCAGTAATCTCAGAGTACTCTGCTTGGACTTCTGGAGCCACCACAGAGAGAGTGCCCGGTTGCTGGGCTCCATGAGTACTGCCAGTGCACCCTTGCCTGTGCTTCTCCAAGACTTGCTCAGACAGTACCCCTCCCTAACATGCTTCCACAGAAGTAGTCCCATTCATCTAATGTGTTTGTCCCCCCCTCAATATCTGTAACAGTACAATCACTGCTAAATTAAATATATAAACTACAAAAAAAACCCAAAATGAAAACAAAACAACAGCAATAAAAAACAAATGGAACTACAAAAACAACCAAAAAACCCAAACCAAACCGAAAACAAACCAAAAACAAACGTAAAATCAATACAGAGGACTAATCTCCTTTGGTCGGATTGCCTCTGTTCTCCTTGCAAAGGAGATGCAAAAGAGTAGACTCCACTTTAAGTTCCTTTTCCTAATTGAACACCTCTCCCAGAAAATTAGATGCAAAAGAAATGTCCTTTCATACCTGATCTCCCAAGCCAGAGTTGATGTTTGAGGTAATGCTGTTCACATTAGCATAATTCTCTTTCCCTTCAGAATGAAACTTCAAAGAAAGCAACTACTGGGGTCTTATATTTTGTTAATATCCATTCCTCATCTTGAAACTAGCCTCAAGCTACATGAGCAAAATAATATCTAATGTGCACAAAGACCAGATGATGGGAAATTAAAATAATCAATTCCAGAGAATATAAGATTCTTTGCAGACATAGAATAATGAACATCAACAAAAGGAAAGTCATGGTGCCAATATGTAAAAAACTTGCAACTGAGGGAATGACAGGTTTAGTTCTTTTAGTTCTTTCATTTTTTTACCCTGCCCTCAGTGCTTTATATAATTGTTATCATAGGCCAAGTTCTATTAATGGACATACAAATTAATCACCTTTTAGATGGTTTAAGCCAGTTGGCTATGATTCCATCCTTCCTGACATATTCATTGATTATTGACAAATACCCCTCAAGATTTTTCTGCTAAACTGTAGTCTACCAGTAGAGTACATATTCAAGGCAAGAATAGGAATTGTTGAGCCTCTGGCAAAAAAAATTAGCTTTGCAGACACAAGATGCTGAGCCACATTGCTAAATGTGATGTTGTGACAGAGGACAATCTATGGAATACTGTTTGCTAGTGGTCAAATGTCTGAGTCAACACAAATATTCTCTACCTCTCTGCTGATCTAGATGAATAGTGCCATTATAAGTTAATAAATTATATGACCTGATGCTATGATTTCAGCACATTAGTCACTCTACATTCACATTCAAGATTGAATAAAGTGAGGATACACATTTTCTAATTGGGAATTTCTAAATCAATAGTTATTCTGCAAGAGGAGCTATGATAACAAATGAATTTGGGTGGTTGGCAGAAAGCAAAATGATGCCTGGAAGAGCTTACAAATAACAAAGGAAAGCAATCACCTAATTTCTGCTGAGTGAGTAGCAGTTAGCAAGATAAACACCTCACTGCACCAATTCATACATGATTAGAACAAGGCAAAAGATGAGAGAAATGCATGGGGTTTAATGAAAGGTTATGAAACATTGGATTATTAATTCTAGGGTAAATAAATAGTGAATTTTTCTCTGAGCACATAGCTAACATGAGATTAATCACAATACAAAGAGTAAAATTATTATCCAGCTCCTGTTAAAAAATATTTTGCCATTAACTGAATGGCAGTGAGACAGGTGCCTTTACTAAATTTTAGCATACTGTCCAGCTGTGAAGTTAATCCACAGCTGAAAAGATCTAAAAGTCTAACTCTGCTAGATAAATTAAATCCAGTAAAAATCTAACCAAGAGGTGAGTTGTTTCACAGACACAAATGTCTCTCTCACAGTTCAAACAGACAGGGGAGCCCGTATTAAAGAATTACATTTCCACAGTCAAATTAACTATGAGCTGAAGATTCAGGACTTCCAAAGTTTGATTACTACAAAAAGTCTCTGTTTTAGAGCCATGCCCATTACCAGTGTCCCTATACTCACACAGATACATAGTTGCACACATGGACTAATACAACTTTTCTTAATTCCGTAAGATTTTTAATTAGAAGTTAAATGGGGAAAAAAAACTTCACAATAGGATCAAGATCCCAGAACTGTGAAGAAAAACATATTTTCATAAATCAAGCTTTAATATTTATTTAGAGTTAAGAATATTATTTTCTTTCACTAAAACCATATCGTTTTTTAGTGAAGATGTAACCACTGAAATTTTAAAAAGTTTCTTGAAGAAAAAACAAGTTTTCATCCTTTTACTTCAGGGTTCATAGAGTCTCTAAATAATCACTTCACACAACACATAGGACTCTCTAAAACAGAGACCTAACTCATAAAAATGGGCTTCTGTCTTTGCAGGGGTTTTTCTGTGCACTGCTAGCTCTCACAGCAACCAAACTTTATATAGGATTCCTCCAGGACAAATGATGTAAAGAACAGCAGCATTGTTAATCTGAGGGTTATGGATAAGGATTCCTATATTCACTAACTTTAAGAGACCTCTCACTAAACTTTTTCAATTGTTCTTCACAGAATGCTTTCAATACACAGAACATGCTCTAAAAAAAAATGCTATGAATCTCTAGAGGCCACAATGCAGTAGAAGCAGAGACTAAATGTTTTGCCTAAGAAGAGTAGACAAAGTAAAAAGGAAGAAGGTGAAAAAGCATTGTAAACAAGTTTTCACACCTTCGTGAATCTGAATCTCTGATTAACTACTTCTTGTATTTTCCGGTTCTGGTACTATAAAGGAAAGTGAAATTATCTGCATTTTGTGCTCTTCCATAATGGCAATAAAGGAATCTCACTAAAATAAGATTTATTGTAAGTGTTTGAGCTATCCTGTCAAAGTTAATCTGTCTAGCTATGTGTCCCAAAGTCAGGACCATGCCTATATAACTTTGCACAAGAATGCTCATGCTTTTCACCTTACCAGTAGATATTTGAAGTCTGTCCTGAGACTTTTTAACTCTACCCTCCTGCTGATTCCATCCTTGTCCAGTTTAATGCATCTCACTGAAGGAGAAAATATAAGAAGTTAATGGTTTTAACCTAAAGTTGAGAAAGGGCTTGGCCATATGATTTCTGCTAATCTGAGCACAGATTATTTCTGAGCACTTGCCTGGCTTTGGTCACAAAACCCTGGTGTCTGCCCAGGCAGAAGAAGCAACAGTTGAATGCTACTGACAGTTGAGTAGCTAATGTTTTCTCTGCTAGATGTCAGCAACGGTTGCTATCTGATTGCTGCAAGCAATGTTTTCCAAACAGTAGGCAAAATCCTGTCTCTGCAGATTTCAATAGCAAAACTCAGCTGACTTCAGTGGGCTCAGAATTTCATTTACTGACACTGTGTTTTAAAACTCAGAATTTGCCAGAGGCCAACAGTCCTTCAGAGAAAAATAATTTTTAAAAAAATGTAGAACAAGAAGGAAAAATCCATTTCTTTCCTAGCAGCTAAAAATCTTTCAGTGCAATGAGTACAAGAGCAAATAATCTTTCTCACTGTATCTTAAGGGAGTTTTTTAGTATATATGAAATGCAATCTCTCTTTGGATCACAACAAACTGTTCATTGCATCCAGCCAAGAGCTGCTATTCCTACGAATGCAATTGGATGATTTGTTATAAATGTTGTCTTGGAGCTCCACTTCCCACCAGTAAAACTTCCTTCAATCAGAGAAATACAGGTTTTGGCTCTCTCTTAGTAAAAGTGCCTTTGCCTTTGCTAACGCCTCCAGTGTAACTATGAAAAGTATTCAAATTATCGATAGTGGGATAAGACTAAGTGAACAAATTAAAAAACACATCACTCCCACTGTCACAAAACACAAGATCCAAGACGCTGACAGTCTCTAGTAAGTCCATGATGACTGTTTAGAATGGTTATAGATGATGATCGTCTGGAGAAAGAGGTATGAACATATATTTCAGCAAAATTTTTATTTTTAGGTGATGCAGAAAGGATTGGTGAGTTGGGATTTTAGTGCCATCCTTTGATGTAAATTTTTATATGTAAATGGAATTCATGCAAAAGACGGCTAAATACTTCCTCCTCATTCTTCTTCAAATATCACTACATCATCTGTGAATAAAATAATTTGATATTGCAGACCTCCATATGTTTGGGGTTTTTTTAATATTGATGACATAATGTCATCCATTACATAGCTTTAAAATGTTCTATATAGTTTATAAGAAGTTAGAACATGAGACAAGGTCAAGTTACTACAACTTTAATCTACCAGGTTCTGCCTCTAAGGCAGAAAAAAAGCATGATAGCTTTGTTTATTGCTCTATGTTGTCTGCATTTTACATCATAGGTTTTGAGTACATTACAAGGTAAATGCAAAGAACTTATCCCTGAAAAGATACTGTTTTTCTACAAAACTATATTTTTAATAGCCCAGTATTTTGTTGGACAGGTAGTTTCATGCCGTGGGATCAGAAAGGTAGAACACATTTTGTTCCCCTCTTTGAACATGGTAGCATAGATTTTCCTGAGTTTTAAAAAGAATTTTTATTCTCATGCAATAAATATGCAATTGTTGCTTGACTTGATGCTAACATTTAATTCCTTCCAATTGCTTATTTCTGCCATGCATAAAATTGATTAATTAAGAAAAAATATAAATAACAACAAATGTAAAAATTAACAATTTTCACATGAATATTTCTGTTTCATTTCATGTTAAGATTTTCATGGCTTAGGTGTATACTCATAGGCACAGAATACAATAGGTTTCACAACTAATTTTAGATCATATGTTCGGATGCCAGTCTTTTTTGTAGGAAGCACTTAACATTACTTGCTTAATTATTTTCCTCTCAAGAATTTCAATTTCTTATAATTCGTTGAGTTTATTCATACAAAGAAAACTATATAAAAAACCCAAAAATGCATTCACTTTTTTTTACTTGATCTACTCTAATTTCACAAGTCAAAACAAGAAAATGAAACAAAACAACAAAAGAAAAAGTAAAATCATTTTTAAAAGACAGGAGGAAAAATAAAATCATATACATGGTTTTGGGGGAATACAGCAGATGTTAGTTCTCCAACCAGAATCCTCAACATCAAGTAGTCCTTAAAGGCTCTGTTGGGAAGTGGTTTCCAAAATGCTTGGATTGTCATGATACTGTGTTTGAATTCTATTACTCATTTCAGTTAGGCTCAGTTTCAGGAAATCTGAGAAGCTTTGAAACATATGTGCCTACACTGCTAACTGTTTTCCCCCCCACCCTCCGCCTCTTCCTTTCATTATCTTCTCCCCACAACCTTTTCTTCATTTCCCTTGACTTCATTCAGCTTTCTCATGCTGGCATTCATAATGAATAAATTCACTGCTACAGCTAGGAATATATTACTGTTGAATATTCCCTGCAGCAAAGTTCCATCAAAATTGCTTATCACTGACAGATGCCCACTCAGAGATGCAAAACTGCCTAACTCATTTCTCCCTTTCCTACCCAGTTTTGTGTTATGTGAATGAAAGTGGATGTGGGAGGATGGCAACCTTTGCCTCTAAGGTACAAATCTCTTAAGTGTTCTAATTATTTTGATTCCCATCCAGGCTGTTGGAAGTTTACCTATTTCATGTGTGCTGGTATTCAGCAGCCAGCAAAAATAAGGCCAGCTTGAATAACCTCATTGTTTGAACTGCTTTCCAAAATTAATGCTCTCAGGACATTCTTTCAAAAAACAGGAAGGAGATGGGAAATAACACTCTCAAACTGTATGAATAGATCTTGTTTCACTTGTGTTCACATACACACACATACACACACCCTGTGCAAACCCAGCACTTTCTCTAGCAGTGGATTCACTTCTTTGCCTCCTCTACCTTTTTATATAAGATAGGAAAACGCTTCTACTGTTGGCATCACTAAACTACATTATTGAAAATTTGGCCATCACACCACAGATGCAGTGTTTCAAATGTGATGCTAATGTCAGAAGACCTGTTGCTATTAGCAGACGGCAAGGCATTTGGGATGTGCTGGTGAAAGCTTGCACATGACTTC
The DNA here is from genome assembly GCF_052056855.1 of Sturnus vulgaris. Lineage (NCBI taxonomy): Eukaryota > Metazoa > Chordata > Aves > Passeriformes > Sturnidae > Sturnus > Sturnus vulgaris. Next base: position 44,971,136 of record NC_142283.1, read on the forward strand.
TGCCTCTGAAAATCAAGAGGATGTATGTACCTTTGCATTCTGCTCATTTATGACTGAAGATTATGCTTGGATGCTTGCATTGGGTATACAGAACATTCACCAAGTCATGAGCAAACATGACTGGATGGTCTTCTTGAGCAGTTATCCACGCTAAAACACCCAATAACTGGAAAGGGTTTCAGGCAGTCTTTCCAGCATTCACTGATGTAAGACCTTTGATATGGTCCCCTACTACATCCTTCTCTCTAAATTGGAGACAGATGGATTCGATTGATGAACTGTTTGCTGGATGTTAATTGGTTGGATTGTCACATCCTGAGGGCAGTTTAGTGGCTCAATATCCCACTGATCTCCAGATTCATAAGGAGATCAGGATCAAGTGGTGTCCCACAGGGGTCTGTACTGGGAATATCTTAAAATTTGCTTAATATCTTGATTGGTGATATAAAGAGTAGGTTCTCAGCAGTTCACAAGTGACATCAAGCTCATGAAGGACAGGATGCTGTTTCAGATGGGGACTCGAAAAAACTCAGGAAGTAGGCTCTTCAAGAAGAGCAAGTGCAAAGTCCTGCACTGGCATTAGGGCAATCCCTGCTCTCAATAGAGGCTGTGGGAGAAAGGTGTTGAGAGCAGCCATGCCACGGACTGGTGGACGAATAGCTGGACATGACCCAGCCATGGGCAACTGCAGCCCAGAAAGCCATTTGTGCCCCAGGCTGCATCCAAAGCAACGTAGTTAGCAGGGTGAGGGAGGGGATTCTACCCCTCTGCTCTGCTCTGTGAGACCCTACCTGTAGTGCTGCATCTAAAAGAACTTAAAAGAAAGATGGGAAGAGAATTCTCAGCAGGGCCTGTTTGATGGGACTAGGGGTAATGTGTTTAAATAGAAGAGAGTAAATTCAGGCTAGATATAAGGAAGAAAGTTTTACAATGAGGGTGGTGAAACACTGCCACAGGTTATCCAGAGAGACAGTGGATACTCCATTCCTGGAAACATTCACAGTTGGGTTGGATAGGGCTCTGAACAACTTGACCAAGTTTTAGATGTCCCTGTTCATTGCAGAGGGGCCAGGCTTGGTGATGTTTAAAGGTTCTTTCCAACCGAAACTATTCTATGACTCTATGATTCTGCGTGTTCATGGAAGGACAATGCACATCCCTGCTGTGAGGCACAACCTAGACCCTGCTTGTAAGTGAAGTAGAGGTATCAGAAAAAAGAGGTTAATTGAAACTTAAAGGAAGAGAAACTCAATCTTGCAAGTGTGTCAATCAAGTCTACTGCCACTACTTGGCAAATTTGAACTGCTTTGTATTTGTTGGGAAGGTGGCTAACAAAGTGAGGCTTCTACCTGTTTTTGTTATATACAAACCACATGAAATCTGCTTAAGTTTGATCCACTTTTTCCCCAGATATGGAAAGCAACCACATACTATCTTATTTTATATCAAGACTTCAGAGCAGAGAGCTATCTCCAGAGAAAATGAGGTGCCAATAGTTTTTTTACTCTACTAGAGGCTGAGTCGTAATGGGAAGCAGTACCCTTTTGCACTGAAGTGTTTTGCACTGTCTTCCTCTTTAACTAAGGGTTTCTAGGAAAGTAGACAGGACTGCTGAAACATCCACAAATCCCAACTGCAAAATGGATCCCATCTCCACTTTTTTTCTATTACAAATTTTTCCTCTTTCTTCAAAGCCAGACATGGGATGCAAACTGAAGCAAGAAAACCTACATATATTCTACATCTATCTTGTGGAAAGCACTGAATTCTGCACGCTTATAACACTGTTGGTTGCAGCACGCTGTGTACCCAGGTTCAAAGTGAAGTTGGTACTTTTGTTCTCTTGCCAGTACTTTTGATCTATTCTAGAAGACTATTGCATCTTTCTTTGCCACTGTATGTCTCTAGCATGCTGTGTATATTTGAGCTTGGAAAAAAATATAATTTAATATGAGTAGAGAAGAGAGAGAAAAAGAGACTTTACAAAGCATTGTTCTTGGCTTACAGTGCTGAGGAGACAAAAAATAACCATACATGAGCTCTTGCATTAGTTATAGTAAAGATAGTTTACAGTTCTCCAGACCCATTTTTTGCAAGCAAGAAATGTTGAAAACTACTGAAAACAGCTTTCTCTTTCCCACTCCAGTTCTGTCCTTTCTTCCCCTCCCCCATCAGCACCCCTATGCCATTAATTCAGCTCAAAGATATTTTGCACAGGTGTTTATGTAACTGTGATACACTGGGAAAATTCCAACTCTAATTGATTCAGCTCAAAGACCTCCTAACCACACTTCCATCAGCACAGTGGGGTGGTCTAGATCCACAGTAAATGGCCAGTTCAAGAAATTCTGCAGATTTTCTTTAACCTCCTAAACCAGGCTACTTAGCACTGGTGTGTATCAATGAATCTATTGCTAGTAATGAATTTCCTGTTACGAAAAATATTGGGCTGCTGGAGCAAGCAGGGTAAAACCCTAAGTGACCGTCTTGCTTTTTCTTTTCCCTGTGGTTTGCTTGGAAAACACATCTTCAATTGTTTTACCATAAGCTATGTTGGTTCAATGAGTTGTGACTAGACAATTTTAAAATGGCTGAGAAGGGTTTAAGTCCCAGCTACGGCAAAATATTACTTTGCCAGGTTGCAAAACATTAATGTCTAGAAACAAAGTTAGCTTGTATAGAAAAGGTATTTATTTAATATTATAAATGCTAAATGCTGAATCATTTTTGATGCAGAATAAAAAAAAAATATTTGGGGAAATTGCTCTCTTGGCAAAGTTACATACATTCATTTGAAACAAAGGATCATTTAAAAGCAAAATAAAGGAATCTGTGGTGCACATAGTCATTGAGAGTCTTTGGCTGTAAATTCTCCTCCCTTTTCTCTGTGGAAGCACATGTCTTTGCCTGCTGTTCATCAGCCTTGATTTTGATGGGGTGATTTTTAGTCAGCTGTCTCTATCATTTTGGCGCAGACAAAAATCCTTTAAAAAATGTTACACTTCATCAAAGTGTATCATGAGACTTCACGGTCATTATCTCAATGGTTGCTCTGATGTGCTACAATTGGCAGGGCCACAGACGGTGGGGGGTGTATTAGAAGAAAGCCAGTGTTTCATGTGGAAAGCTGGCAAGCCTCTCCAAGCTTCTGTCAACAACTCAGCGGTCTGATCCGATGCACTGAGTGCTGATTATGCTCTTGTTTCTGTAGGAAGTAAACAAGAAAATGAATTCCACAGCACAACACAGCCTCTTTGTATCTTTAAAATGGCGTGGCTGGAAACTAGCCAGCCTCGTTGAAAGTTTGGCCATTTGTGTCATCAGGGCCCTGGTACTGATGGAGGCTTTGATTACAGCTTGGATCCAGCACGGAGACCTTTCATGGACAACCACTCAGCAAATAAAGGCATTGATAGGTTGTTGGGTCAATTTAGCCATAAGGGCGTAGAGCAAAGTCCTTTTGAAAAGACTAATGGATTAGCTACACAACCAGTCCCACTGTAGAGCCTTATTTCTCAAGTAACTTCATGACTGCTTTCCAGCTTGGCAGGGACTCTCTTCCTCTAAAGCTAGCTCCAGTGCGTTCTTGTTATCAATAGTGCAGCTCAAAGGATTAGACACAAAGAGCTTTACAATTTAATGAAAACAGCTGTTGAAACAACAATTAAGGCAAACAATAGTTTGCATGAAAAACTATTAATTATGCAAAGTTATGCAGAAAGTAGAATACTCTTTTATTCATAACCACCTAATGTAACTGACAGAAAGTTAGACACCTTCTCCACCGTCGATTTAAATGTTTCAACAAGTGGTGTTGCTTATAACAATATTCACCATTTTTCGCTTTGTTAACATTTGAGCAGATAATGGTTCAGAGCCTATGAATTCTCTGTGGTATGGCTACAGCAGAAACAAGTAAAACAGTAATCTAGCAGCTGATATTACATATTGAGGGAGTACTGATCTCTGAAGTTTACAGTGCTACTTTATGAGGAGCAACGCTTCACAAAAGCAGTATGCCATGTTGCTATTTCCATGTATTTCTCCCTTTTCTATCCTGATCCCTTTACACACTCTCTTACAACATGTGCCTTTGTGGTGATGCCTTGAAGGCAGGCACTTGGTCAAATCACTCACTGCAGGTTGCCTCAGCAGTATCCTCTTGACACCCCCTTCCGACCTTCAGCGTACAGCTAGCACCCTGCCTCCTTGTCTTCCTTCTCACCGACTCTCAGAAATTCATTGCTTCTCTATTTGCAGTCTCCATCCTTGACTAGCAGTGCTGAGAATTGACTTACAGTCTTTTGAATACAGTATGTTCCACATCTTGCCTCCTTCCAGCACCTTGAGCCACCATACTAAGAAGTCCCATTTAAAATGTTATTAGCTTTGCAGATATAAATACTGTCTTATGCTTCCAACTACTGTTTATTTCAGCTGCCAGTTAATTGGCATACTCTAACACCCTTATTAAGCCAACTTGAAAATATTGCTTCAGAATGCCTTGGGAATATAACTAATTTCATGCTAGAACCTAATAAGTAGGATCTGACACTCTTTCATATCTTCAGTAATCCATTAGGTGACTGTAACTTCTTTCAGTGACTAGATGAAAGCTTTATTAGTCATAGGGTCTCTACTCCAAACACATAACCGGAATTTAGTACAGTATCAGCACTAAAATACAATTTCTGACTTTCTGACTAAATAGACTTTTAGTGATGTCCCAGAATGTAGTTTCAGATAGCCATTTTAAAAGCTTTCTGCTAAAAAGGATTATAATTCTATTCAAACATTTATTTTTGTTTCCTTGGGCAGTTTTAACTTAACAACAAATATATAGCAGTGACATAAAATAAAATAAATAAAATAAAATAAAATAAAATAAAATAAAATAAAATAAAATAAAATAAAATAAAATAAAATAAAATAAAATAAAATAAAATAAAATAACCCCATACTGGATCAGCTCCTCAAATGGTGCAAAAAGAATTGTGCCACATTATCTACGAATCTCACACAGTATTTCAATCAATGTCCTGAAAAGCTACTTCCTTCTAAAATCCAGAGCACTCGCTTCCCTCCTCCACCTCATCTGCTGAATGTCTTCCTTTTTCCCTTTTTTCCTTTCCGTTCCATAAAGTAAGGATTTTTTCATCCATACTGGCTGATACCTAAAAGTGGGATCTTCTGTTTTGCAGCAGACTGTGAAAGTTCATTAGCACATTTGCTGGCAATAATCCAGTTAATGTATATTTGTTCAAAATCTCAAAAATAATTTTATTACGAGGAAATGCAAGCTCATTTTCCGTTGTAAAGTTAGGCAGAAGAAAAATGTCCTATACAGCATGATGCAATTTATATTTTTCACTAGAGACTTCTAAACAGCATCTGAAATTTAAAAGCAATTACACCAGTTATCCAGACGTGATTTTTCAATCATTTTGGTGGAGTTTTTTTAATTTAAAAAATTTCTTCAGCAGCTCTTATTCAGTGATACTTCTCATAGCTGTCATGCTGGCACAGCGTTCCCTTCTCTTCATTAGTCATTCAGCTCATGGAGCTTAATTGGACAAGGCTAGAGCGAATTTGACAAACATCACAGCAGCAGAAAAAGCAATCACTCTTTCAAGATGAAAATTTGTTTGATGTCTTACTGTGTAACTCATTTACTCTCCTTGGGCATCATGTGACCTGAATGTTAATCAGCCATTGATTGGCTTTTCTCCGTGGACAGTCACATGGCAGGAATATTAATGCACTGGGACTGGTAGCGGCACTGGTAGGCAACCTTTGGATTGGCTGCCAGGTTAAGATAGGGAGATAAGTGGGTGCTTGATGAACACTTGACAGAACTTCACAGAAAATTAAGGCCCTAAAATAGCATGAGAAAGTCTTGTCAAATCAAGCATGATTATCATTGAATGTTTAAGGAATTCATCATCTGCATGAAATTGATACACTTCAGTACCAGCAGGCCCTGCAGTCAGCAGGGACTCATCAGACTTTTATTTATATGTGTTCACCAAATCACATTAATTCTGAGAGCTAAAACATGCTAAGGATGAAGGTTATTTTCTGTTCAATCTAATTTATCTCTGACAATAATCATCACTAATAATATGTCAAATTAGATTGCAGTCATTTTATGCATGCATGCTGATTTGGAAAATAGTGTTAAACCATCCCATAGTAATTAACAATTGGTAAAGGTGTGCAGGGCCTAAAGTCATCAGCCTATCTAGATAGAAAATTACATTTTTATAGAAGGGATTTATAGATATGTATCTTTATCTGACTCTGAGTATAAATTACAACCTGTAAAAGTAGATGTAATTTTTTATTAAGCAATTAAGGCTAACAACATTTGAAAGAGGTGTGTTCCCCACTATAAATTATTTTGGGTCAAATTCTGCCACTCTAGAAATAGAAAAGAGTTATCCATTGCTTTATTAGAAAAAAACGATTCTTTGTTCTTCATATTTTCCCTTTTTTTCTGCTTATTCTGTGGGTTAACTTTCTAAACATTTACTAACAGCTTCTAGCTTTTAGTACAGATTTAGCAAGGTTTTGCAAGTAATTATACACAAGTCCATTCAGTGTACAAGCATTAACAGCAGCAGTTGTACTGTAATTACATGTATTATAACAATGCACATTCCGCAACATCTGCCAGTGTTATTAATTTAATACATTCTGATCTTCATGCGATACTGGTGGGTGGGGGTTGGTGGTGGTGGTGTTATTGGGTTTTGCTCCCATTTTTTTCTTTTAGATGAAAGCAAGATCAGAAATTGTGCACATTAACCCACCCAGAATCCCCTATTCTTAAGGAATCATTAAAACAAAAATTGCTTCTGCTGAAATGCTGTTAATGGTTCTTTTTTTCACAGTAGGTATTTCATGGTACTGATTGCTTTAATAATACTTTTACAGTCTCTTGACTTATTAAGTATTACTGTATTGCAAAATACTTCATTTAAAACTGTCTGCTTGGTAATGAAGTTGTAAGGGAACGCTTATATCCTTTTCGGCTGTTTTCTGCACTCACACGTACACATACACGCACAAAAGCATGCTTTGGCTTACAGAATTACATTTAAAAAATAAGAGGAAAATAATCTGTTGTTTCTTATTTTCCCTACTCTAATCTCTCGTGATCCTGGTACTGCCTCTCTCTCTTTTTGGAGACCCTCTTTATTGATTAAATGAATCTGCTCGAAAGGCTGGTTCCCAGGCTCTTTGATCTAATCCGATCTGATCTTATCCGATCACTTCAGCAGGACATTGGGGAATTAACAATAAGCAGCTTTACCACAAGTGTTTAATAACTCAACACAATCTCCTTATGGCTCCGAGCTGCTCATGTTCTCATCCAGTCAACGGCTCGCGGTGTAACAGATTGGACATCCCTCTGAACCTGAGGAATTTTCATGCACTGTGAAACTAATCGCTTCAAGTTCCTTCATAAATCACACAAAGCAGATTTCAGCATCTTAACAAATTGAAAAAAAAAAAAAAAGGGGGGAAAAGGAATGGGGGGAGGAATTCATCCACTGAGCTAAGGACTTGGAAGGGGCACGAGGAGGGGAGGAGGTATAATCTAAATTCTGTCATCTTATTTAATGTGTTTCTCATCTGCTTAACTTTCACAAGCATAAAATAATTCAGGCAGACTAAAGCTTTACAACCCTTCAAGCCCATACTGACCTTATTTTTTTCCCCTGTATGATGGAAAACATGTGGTTGCTGCAGCAGTTGCATTATTTTGTCCCTGTAAAAATCCCTGGGTTTGCTGTTGGCATGAAATTAGGCAGGTAGCAACATAGGACAGACTGGCATGGTATTTTAACTTCCCATTGCAGGTGGCTACTAACAGTGAATGGATGAGCAGATGGGATGCCTTGATGCTGACAGGAGAATCAAGGTTACTATTTTGAAATTCAGAAACAGTAGCATATCCAAAATGGATCCAGTGTGAGAATTGCTTAGCCCTCACACCTTTTCATGTCACAGTCCTCCAGATAGATATAGAGTTTTATTTCTACTTTCTGTGTATCAGAGAAGAATCACAGCCATTAACATTTAGGTTGTCTAACTCTAAACAGAATCAGAGAATTAGCTGAGTTAGAAGGGACTGAGAAGAATCATTGAATCCAGCTCCTGGCCCTGCACAGCACCATCCCCAAGTCACACCATGTGCCTGAGGCCACTGACCAAACACTTGAACTCTATTAGGCTGGTGCTGTGACCACTGCACTGGGAAGTTGTTCCATGCCCAAACATTCTCTGGGGTGAGGAACCTTTTTCTAACATCCAGCCTAAACATTCCCTGACAGCTTCAGATCATTCCCTCTGGTCCTGTCACTGGCACAGGCACCACAGAAGAGAGATCAGTGCCTGTCCCTTCTCTTCCCCTCTTGAAGAAGATGCAAATGTGATGAGACTTCCTCTCAGTCTCTTCTTCTCCAGGCTGAACAGACCAAGTGAGGCTTCCCTTCAAGGACCTTCACAATCTTTGTTGCCCTCATTTCAACTTGCCATAGACCAGGAGCCCCAGGTGCCATTCCTGGCACAGCTTTCCAGCATCCCATTCCCCAATCTGTCCATACATCCAGGGTTGCCCCATCCCAGAGGCAGAATCCAGCACTTTGTCCTGTTGAACTTCCCATGGTTGGTGATTGCCCAGACCCCAGATTTGTCAGGGTCTCTCTGCAGGGCCTCCCTCCCCTCGAGGGAGTCAACAGCTCCTCCCAGTTTTGTATCGTCTGCAAATTTGCTCAGTATTTCTTCCAGTCCTGTTGTGCTGGCTGTACTGTTTTTCAGCCTTTTAAGTATTTACAAGAAAAATCTTCTTCATAACTTTAGGTTTTGTGATGACACCAGCTACCTCTTTGAGAATGCTTGCATGAATTTCATCATGCCCCAGAGATGTGTAGGGATTCAGCTGAAGCAGTGAAAAAAAATTCACTAGTCAGAGGCTGGAACCGGGTCTTTTAGACCAATGAAGAAGGCCTCCAAAAATCTGGCACTTTTGTTGTACAGCCAACTTATGTGGCCAATGCCTCTGGGATTCCATTGAGCAAGTTTAGTATTTATCCAACACTTAAAAATAAATTAACTAAATCCTTCTACACAGTTGTGAAGAGTCCTATACAGTAAACAAAAAGTACTAACAATGCAAACATACATATCAAATTAGATACACCTGGAACATATATAAACCTGATTTCAACAGTTTTATTAGAGTTTTAAGGAGACACGGAAAGTGTTTGGTAATTGGTTTTTCTGCCAACATATTTGGCAGAATAACCTGGCTTTGTAATACAAGTTCTAAATGGTACCAACTGTAAATGTAGCCATTAATTTCATGGTTTCTTTGGAAAGCAGTCATCTATTGTCAGAAAGCTCCTTTCTGTATTTCTTAACATTTCAAGTTACTCTACAGTATGGCTATAAATGAGAATGGATGTCTAACCAAAGTATCTCATATTGCTCAGATCTTAGACCAACTAGAAATCCTAAAATTATCAAAGATGCAGCTCATTTTCAGCTAACATATTTGAAATTCAATTTTTAAATTCAAACATAGTTATGATCTTCAAATATAATTCAATTATTCTCTTATATTATAAAAAACTTGTATTAGAACAATCTCACTTATAAAGAATAATCAAAGTATCTCTATAAAAGATTTATGGTCAATTGCAAATTATTTTATCTGTAGCCCAATCAAGAAGAATTAAGGAAGGCTTGAAGGCTGTGTATGTCGAGTTGAATTCACCTCAATCTTTGAAATTATGGCAATAAATGGAAAAATCTTCTATAAATAGAGTTTTGTTTGATACATATGGAATTGCTTTCCTCCTATGAACAATGTGTCTTGTCTGGTTAATGCCATGGGACTACCATGTAAGGGACCTTTAACTTCTCTTTCTTGCTCAGTAGTAAGCATCAGCCACCAGAAAATTCTGTACTCAGTATTTACTTAATCGTGGACAACTTTGGTGAGAGTTATTATGTGTTGATCATTTGGAAATTAACCATAGTAATCCAAAAACACTGTGGGATATTCCTGGATAATTTCTGGAAACCAATCCAAGGAAGAAACAAAACCCAGTGTAGCTTCTTAAATTAATTCAGACAAAAATATTTTCCTAGCAATGAAGCAATATTTATAGAAATGATATACTATGCAGTTTCTCCAATAGAGGGGCTAATTCTATTGCTGTTGTGCTTGGAGTTTATTGGGATTTAATATTGATTTATACCATTTGCTCCTAAAAATTTCCAGAAATGTTTATTTGACAGCTGCATTTTTCAAAATTCAGCAATTAACATGGCTGACTTATGTATGTGACCATAGGAAAAACTTTTTTCACTATCCCTCTTCATCCAAATATTCACAAAAAGGCCACTAAACTTGGAAAATAATTCTGGAAAATGTTGTACGACTGTCAGTTTGAGGCTTTCATGACAATGAAAATTAACATTTTCCAACAAAACCATTTTTTCAGAACACTTGTTTGATTGAGGTGTTATTGTGCAACAGGAAGAACAGAAGTTAATTTTAATGAACTTCTGATGTAATAGTCAGTATGCCTTTGCAAAGTTATTTCTTCTCTTGCCATCACAACTTTTGTGTTTCTTTAAAGCCTAAAGCTCAACAAGACTGGGTAGCATACCTGTTGTACCATTTTCCCTTAAGGTGTTGGGATTGTGGCTCTGTAGACAGCTTGATTTGTGAACCTTGTGGTATTGTGAAACCAGAGCATGGAAGCCTGAAAAAGACCAGCAGCTCAGTAGGAATGTTGGAGACCTCAAGAATGAAAGATTGAACTGCTGTTCACATGACTTCCACACTTCCTTGAAGAACTGAACCACATATTATAATTCATAAATAGTATAACTTTATAAATTATTTTCCCATCCATGTTTTGGTGGAGTTTTTTGTTTTTATTTATTTTTTCTTGTTTGTTTTTGGGCTTTTTTTTGTTGCTATTGTTGTTTTTTTGTTTTTGTTTTTTTGTTTTTTGTTTGCTTTTTTGTTTGTTTTGTTTTGTTTTTGGGGTTTTTTTGGGGGTTTGTTTTGTTTTGGTTTGGTTTTTATAATTAAGCCATCTTATTTTACATACCAGAAACTCTGTAACTCTGTATAGTCATTTTGGGGCTTAGCTTTTATTTTTCAAAAATTCCAGAGAGACAGAAATGCTGATTTTTTAACACTATGTTTGTAGCTGTTTGATGTAGCATGACTCCACGGTTATGTCAGTTTTATGTCTTTCAGAGTTATAGTAATCAGATCTTGTTTGGTATTCCCATGAAGGACAGTAATGGGAATGGATGCTTGCCTATAGCAGGTTTCCCTCTTGGCTTACTACAAATAGGATGAAGGAAGACCCAGAATTTTGCCTTAGTGTGAGAGCCAAATGTTACTTGGAGCATTACACTCAAAAATTATACCAAGGTTAAAGACATCAGTCTATGGACAAATCTGCGTACTTAGCTGCACAGGCTGACATAAAGATAAGAAACACACTCTGCTCATAAAGCTGATTTATCAGAGAATGCAGAGAAAGGATAAATGTTTAGACCTTTATCATGCTCATTGCACAGACTCTTGGTATCTAAGAGAAATACGTCAGGATAAAGACCATGACTGATTGCCAGTACTCTGAAACAAAGTAACTTTAAAGCCTATTAGTCATTAGAGAAATCCTCTTTGTATAAAGTAGTGTAAGAGTAGGAAAGAAAACTAAAGGTCCTCAAAATTTTTACCATTTTCTGTTACTACTTCCAAGACCAAATGCTTTGATTGTACTAACAAACAAACTTTTATATGGGTACATTAAAAATAAATAGAATCCTAACAAAACCTGACTGTATTTTTTATATAAGATTAAGGTTAAGAGAAAACCACAGATAGCAGATATCAGTCATGGCTGTTTAATGACCATCTGAAGGCAATTAAGATATCTAAGGATGAAAACTATATGAGAAATATGTGCAAAAGTGTTAGGTATTTATCCAGCTGTACTGACTTTATCCAGCAGCTTTCTGACCTTCACCTACGGCTACACACCAGCATATTGTGATGGATAGGGTAAATCATGAACTGCAAAGAATGGAGCAGTGACACACAGTGATGTTATAGATGGAACTGAACTGATGCAGTGCCATCACTTCCTTGCAGCACAGCCTGTCAGTAAGCAGGTTATCTTGCAAGATACCACATTGTGCTGTGTTGGCACAACACATCTTTGATGGCACAGGTTCTCCTTGCATAGCTTACTATCTCTCCATATGAAAGTACTAGGGTACAAAACCCAATAATACTTCACGTTCTGTATCAATAAGAATACACTTTTTAATGTAAAATATCATTAAATCAGACTTTCTTCAAAACAGAGCACCAGGCTTCTTTGTCAATTGCTTTAGTTTGAGAAATACAGCACTGGCATTGTAAAATATTTCCTCATTTTAAGGTCACTAAATAGGTACTTTCAAAGAGCACACATTGTTACTATGCAATAAGTACCTAAAATCTAAATTCAAAGACGTGGGTCCATTCATATCAGAAATAGTAGTGAATTGTACTTAGGACTTAATGCTGAGTTTTTGAGAAAACCATGAACTATGCCACTACTTTTCAAATCTTTTTCTCCATGTCAGGCTTGAACACCCATAGTACTATGTTATGTTAGCTTATATTTTCATTTATATTAACTTTATTCCAGTGCTGACATCAATGAGCTCCAATGTTCTCAACTGAGGCTGGTCACTAAGTCCAAACTTCTTTAGTCTTTACAAGGATAGAGATCATGGTACTTGGGTGTTAGTCTAATGCCTGTTTAATTATCTAAGCAAATTCTTTGGGAGTTGTAGGCCAGATCTTTTTAAAGATGTCTAGATGCCTAAAAATATGGTAGAAATAACCATATCCTACAAGAATCTTGCAGTGATAGAATTACTCTGTCCAACATCAGAAAGTTTAGTCGCCTATGCTTTCCATATAGACAGTAGAGAGGCAACTCTAGGTTTGACATTCCTTTCACTTTTGGCGATAATTTAGATGACTTACATTTTAAAAGTTCCAACTTCACTCCATTGTCTCTCAGAGGCTCCCAGCTAAGACTCTGACACTTGCATCATAAGCCATCTAAGGTGAACTGCGTCTTTGGTGCTTGCTTGCATCATTTGATGTAAAAGAAAATCTACAAATCACTGTGTATGTACCCTACTGTGCTTACACTCAAAAATCCTGAGTCTTTGCACACCAGGTAAAAACATTTTCTACTCTGCAGTGTCCACAGTTAGAGTACTTTCAAAGTTCACAAATTATCACAACAATATATAAACACATTCTTAACATCAAATACTGCAAAAAGCCTTCATTCCTAGCAGGCTGTGGCTATTCATATGTAAAAGGGCATATTGTGTTATTAAAAAAAAAATGCCTCCCAATTGAAAGCCACAAATTGGAAAAGAAGACTTTAAAATAAAAGTGCATACATTTTGTCTGCTTTTGAAATATTGCCAGACTAAATCATTAAGTGTGGATCTGGTTGCACAAAGTCTGCAAAATCCAACCGCGAAGCCACCACACCAAGGTTGTTGTGCCAAACAAAACACAGCAAACTAATTATGGTCAATAAAATCTCTAAATCAAATAAATGTTCTTCATGCTTAGAACACTTCCTGATGTCAGGGAAAATACATATGAATTTTCATAGATATCGGGAAGTGTGTAAATTTATTACTTAAAAAAAAAAGTCACAATTTAAGATGAAAAACCAAAAAGGCCAGGTAATACTTTATCCAGCTTTGTAGATTTTTAGTGAGTAAGTTTGCATCAGTCAAGGTACTCAAGGGCTTAAGGGTTACTGTTGTAGGCCCAGAATCTTCTTCTTTTCTGATGAAACTTGGAGGCAGGGATATAGAAATTATAAGAAGTTTCACTAAGTAGTTTGTTTGAAGATATATACATATGTTTGTGGGTGTGAGATCTGGAGAGAAGGCACACAGGTTCACACCTCAGAAAGGAATCAGGTAATTCTCATGTGTCATGATTTATAATAGAAGTACATTGCGTGTTTTCAAAAGACAAGCATTTCCTATTTCTCCAATAAAAACATGTCACTGAGAATGCAAGAAAACTATTTTGCTGCTATAACTCTGTGTTAGGCTGACCTTGGCAAGCAGCAAAGCACCCACACTTGCTCACTTCTCCCTGCCCACCAGGCCAAGAGAAACAGCACAAAGACCAAAATCAAGACAACTCATGGGTTGAGAGAGAAAACAGTTTAATAAATGAAGGAAAGACAAAAAGCAAGTAATGCAAAGGTAATCAATCAACACCTCCCACAAGCACACGGATGCACAGCCACTCTCTGAGTAACAGGTGTTCCAGAAAACATAAGACCCCCTAACAACACTTTCTTCTGCTACACCAGCTTTACTTCTGAGCATGACAATACATAGTATGGAATAGCCCTTTGGCCAATTTGGGTCAACTGGTCTGATAGTGACCATTTTTAATTTCTTGCTTGACCTCAGCCTACTCACTGTAGAGTTAGAGAAAGAAAAAAAAAAAAAAAGAGAAAGCCTTTACATTGTGTAAGGACTTCTTTGTAACAGACAAAATAATAGTGCGTTTTCAACAGCGTTTTAGTCCTAAATACAAAGTACAGCATCATGATGTTTGCTAACAAGAAAGGTGACTCCATCCCAGCCAGACCCATACAAATTGAAGCAGTTACATGGCATACTGTACAATGCATTCAAATAATTTCTCTCTATAATAACCAGTATCCAGTTGCATCACTTTTATCAGCAATTGTTACTATGTGTCATACAATATGTCACACTCAAAAGGACTCTGGTTTTCTTCAGTGCAATGATACTAGAAAAAACTTCTCAAAATACTGCTTTGCAATAGATAAGCCTTTTATCAGTTTGTTTCAAGGATTGCTGCCAGTTACCAAACTGTAATGATCAAAGGACTGTATTACAGTAAACACTGTATCTGTCTTTCCTTGGTCAGCTTCAGGAGCACAGACAGCAATGTTTTCCTCCTTTGGAAAGGAAACTGAGCTCAGTATTCACCTCTTTGTAAAATTCCTGTTCCTGGCAGTCAGAAAGTTGACCTTCTTACCTAAGCAAGACTTTAAAATGGTGAACAGATTTGTTGAAAATGACTGGTAACAGAAAGTCTACAATTAAGATGATCTTCTTCAGAAAGCTGCTTGCTATTCTAGCCCTAGTAATCAAGACTGTCATTTCAAATCAAGTTCTTGATTATTCTTGTATAATTTTATGCATCATCACAGGTCCAAAAACAAACTGATGATAAAACAGCTTTGTTAAGCAAAATTAATTTTATTGGATAATTCACGCCTCTAGCCCTGCCTCCCTCCACGACCCTAACACACAGATGCTGCCTTTTTTGTATACTGACTTAATCATTTGGAAAACACAGACTTTGTGGATGATTATATCTTGGGAAATAAATAATTAAAGACTGACTGTACTTTTAAAATTATTGCGCTTGATTCTATAAACATTTTTAAACTTCTTCTCAAAGAAGAATTCTTGCAGAACCAAATAAGCTTTTATAGGCAGGAATTCGAAGGATTGGGATTTACTAGGTGAATAGTTTTCACATGCATGGTACAAAGATCTATTAACATTTCTTAAAAATCTTCAAAGAGTTAGTGACCAAAACAGACTTTTACAAGCTCCTGTGAAATAAACACTACTCCTCTATTTTAAGGATGAAACTGCTGACAAGCAGGAAATCAAGTTGTTTCACTCAAGCTAAATTTAATCATACAGCAGTGATCCTTTTGCCATCTTCAGGTAGATTATTATGAAAAAAGGCTGCTATAGCATTCTCGAGTATGAAAACTTGAAAAAATGTAATACACAATCTTAGAACATCTATTGTATTTTTCAAGAAAAGTGATAAAAATGCTTGTGAAGAATAGTAAAATTTCTGCATGTTGCTTGGAAAATAATTCCCGCAAGACTTTTAAAGTTTTTGACTTCTTTTTGCCTTCATCTTGGAAAGAAAATAGAAATTATAGAAATATTTATGAACTGAAAATCTGAAGAAAAGAAAATATGAGGATTTGATCTGCCAGAATATTCAAATTTGTCTCTATTTTTCTGGTTATCCATCCATATGTTATGTGTGCTGTCTTTACCATGGTTTCTATTGAATGATCATTTTCACTTGAAAGTAAGGATATTTCTGAGGAAATTTGTGGTCAATTTTCTATGAAAAATCTTCAGAGTCAAAATGAAAATGCTACAGTGAGGAGGAAAAACCTCTATTTTAATGCAAATTCAATTTTATCCATCAGAGATTTGCAATGGACATTACCTTAATTGTACAATAAAGGCCACTATATCTCACTTGCACCTGCTTGCAAGAAATTATTTTGTGTGAGCACACATTATAAAAGTTATTCAGAGGTTAGTAAAATTCATATAGTTTTAAGCATATCCTGTACCTTCCTTTCAGGGAAGATTCATTAGAAAAACTGAGGCTCACAACTTCCTTGAATACCTGTTTCCAAAACATTACAAACTACAATTTTCTGTAACTAGCTGCTAATTCTATAAACAGGAGTCTATTTTAAATCATCCATGTCAAATGCTGATTTCCTATAGTCTGTAGAAAACAGAGCTAAGGATTTATCTTGAAGTTACTCTTCAGAGAAAAAAAAATCAGACAACTATGAGTACTAATGTTTTTTGTATAACCCTAAATACATATTCTGTTATCTTAAGCTTGTCCTTATGTCTATTGAAATTGTATTAGAGGGGAAGAATGTGGTTTGGAAAAGTTATTTCATTTGTTGCTTTGCAAAAATCAGGAGAGCTAGAGAAATATTAGTAATTAACTTTTTCTGCAGTATATTCATGTATTTAGTGGCTCATAAACTTCTAGACAAGCTGAACTGCAACGGAAACTCCTGGATCTGTTGTAATCTTCCTTTTGTATGTGGAGGGAAAATAAATCAAGTTACTTTCAGTAGGAAGAATTGCTTGCACATTTTTCTGCAAATTTCAATCACTCTGTATGAGGTGGTATTGTGATCCAGTTCATCATCTGGTCTAAACTTTAAATGACTGCAATGTCTTTTTTGATTCCTGAGTGAAAGGAATTATGTGTAAATCAGCCCTCTAAGGAATCCATAGCTATTGTAAAAGTTTTTTGTCCCATTATTCCAATGCAATAACTTCCCTGCTGTTACTTTAGACATTGTAAATAATTTTAGTTCTTTTACAGTAATTGGAAACTTATGCAATTTTCTGGCTTAATATTGCATATGTAAATATAGGCTAATTGAAATTTCCAACTAATAAATGTTCCTAATATAATATTCATAAACCCAGGATATTTCATACAAATATTTGGCTGCATATGAGACATCTGAATTAAATTTTGCTTTGAATTAAAAAAAAAAAATCATTTTATTGAATTAGGCTTAAAATGTCATACTAGACATCAGAAAAGTGAATGAATTCACACAGAAAGACTAAGACAACTATAATATCAGAGGATGCATAATTGTATTGCTATTCCTTAGTCTTATTGACAATTTGTACCATAAAAATTTATGTCTGGATAAGAAATTGCAATGATTGGTGGTGGCAAAACAGAATCATATTTTTCATGTCAATGTTTCTAATTTTGTTTCTGTTTCATGGTTATCTCTTGCGTTCAAAGTTATGTTTTCAGCTTGCTCATATATTGTTGCTCACAGCTTCTAAAAGGCAGCAGGTATGGCATGAGACCAGTAAATTTGCTAATCAAAATAAGAATTATTTAAAAATAGGAACATAACCTCATGAAACTGTAAGTCCGCTGCACTCTTTTGTATACTGCATGCTTAGGAAGAAACCCTGTTTCACGACAACTATCAGGCAGCTCTATCAATAAGCAGAAAAAGCCACTAACACTCTAAACACAAATGAGCCCTATTGCTTAAAACAGCCTTACCACCACTGCCCACAGGCAGTTGGTAACTGCAGGTGTCTTGTCCACACTAACACCCCCAGGTAACAGAGCTCAGACAGTTTCTGCAAAAGAACTAGCTGAAATAATAATTTCAGCTGGGTGAATAAGACATTAACCAGACAGCTGAAATGTTTGAATGGGGTGGAAGAACAAAAACGAGTATAAAGTGGAGTCATATTTGTGTCAATAGTCTTAACTCTAAAGCAAAATGACAACTGTGTCATAGCTTTATGCATGTTTCCCTGTTGTTTCTCATGTCAAATATGTTGAAAGGTGATACAGATCCTAGTATTAATGTAATTATGAAAAATATCTAAAGGGACCTGCCAAGGATCTTGAAAACTCACCTGTGAACCAAGAGCATATGGTTTTATAAAAACTCTCTATATTCTCTGAATGGGTTACAGTATTTGATTAGTAGGTACTTTTAGTGAGCCAGCCTTTGACATCTCACAATATGGTGCAACATGGCCGTCTGTGACTTTGCAGTGGCACAATACCTCTGATCATATACTCACCGGTGTTTCTTCCCCATAGCCACATCAAAAAAAGTGGTGAAGAATTATTTGTATTTTCTCTGAAACACTTTCTATGACTGAATTGTCTCAATTTGATCTGTGCTGGCTCTCAGACCACAGAAAAAAATTAGACTTACATCTGTACAGACATAAGGGTTGTGTCTGTGTACACAGACCTTTTTCACATCCTTCTTCCCAAATAGCCTTTTTTTTCCCCTTAATGCCCATGGCTTTGAGATGTCAACTATCTGCCAAAAGCTGATGACTTGCCCAAGCAGACTTTGGCTAGCAAATTAATCAGCATGTGTTTCTACTATGTATGCTATTGGCTTAATTAGGTTTAATTAACAAGTGCTTATGTCTGTTGTAGGGGACAATGGCTATCTAGTGAAGGTTTATTTATTGGCAACATATGGCATTTTGGTGAATGATTGTTAGAACAACTATAATGAAGCATTTAAAACAACTTGTTCAGTTCAGACTTGGAACACTAAAAAGATTTTTCAGATGTGTGCATAGTTCTTATTTCTTTGAAAATGAGCCTGGTGCTTCTTTCAGCTTGTTGTGACCTAAAGAGATGAGAAGTGGGAAGATACTGTCATAATATTGCATTATTTCAGCAAAATCTTGCATGTAATACAACAGAGTAAAAAAACCTGAAAGCATAATAGTATTATTGAAAAATAACAACATTTTAAAAACTTGCTAAAATTCCTCCTTTGTATCCTAGTGCAGTTATGTATGCCCTAGAGTTTACTATGATAACCAAAGAAAGAGGATCTGAATTTCAAAAGACACAGAAATTTAGCATTAACTTTAGGTAACTTGTAAAGCAGGATACAATTAGAAATACACACTCATGGACTCTATACAAGTACAGACACTAACAATAGTTAAAAAGATTTGCCACAAAAATTTATCTAAGAGAAAAAAAGCAAATCCGACATAATAAAAGATGCTGGGCTAAGCAAACATGGACTTTGTAATATAATGCTTTTTAATAGGATTGGCCAGGAAAAGCACAAATTCAGAACAATAGTTTGCCATTAAAGTTAATCTTCTGATCCAGGGTCGATGCTGACAGTATTTCTGTCTGGATTTTAGCTAGGAGCTCATTGGCAGTTTAACCGCCTCTGAATAAAAATCCTTATTCTTTCATGGAATTATCTTGAATTTTGCTGGAAACAAAGCTCTTTCCTTTTATTACTTCTTTGAATTCTTGTTTTCAGGCCTGTACTTGCAAACCAACAATGGAAAAAAGAGCCACACCAGTCCTGGCACCCCTTTGGCATAAAGTGGCATGCAAACTGAATTTACAAGCTTCTGAGAGGTTGCCGTATAAATGGAAATTTCCAGAACAAAATTTTCATTCTGAATTAGTGTTCTCAGCATCAATCCCATCTCTAATATTACTGAGGAGACTCTACACCATTCTCTTCCTTACCCTTCAGATAAACAATGATAGATCTTTTATTGTCAGGCAGCTTTCATAGCTCATTTTTCCCTGGAGGAGTCAGGACCAGGAAGTTATTCTGCACAACTTCATGTCATTGCCAGGGATGGGGGAAAGGGAATCTCTTCCAGAGAGAAAGGTCTCTCTGATTGAGTAAACATGTCAAAGGGAGCACAGGAGGACCCCACTTCCAAGCAATCACTTGAGAATCGTTCACCTATCCTGTAGATTTCATTATGGATTGTGTTGTTGTTACTGCTCTCTTTCTTATCTCATTGCTGTTTCCAGTAAATTGGTCCTATATCAACCCATGATCTTTATCTTTTGTGTCATCAGCTCTCTTCAGTATGCCACAGGGAGAAGGGGAAAAGGAGAGAGGGGAGAGAGTGAAGGGGAGAGAGACTGAGTGGGGGAGAGATGTAGGAACACCATTTGTAAACTCCTACAGAGACAAATAATGTATATCAATTGTGAAGGACTGCAAGGCAGAGGGCTGTTGTAATAGAACAAATACTCAGCCAATTTAAAGTTGAAATGTGGGAAAAGACAGATCAGAAGTCCTGTGTGATCACTTCTGTGGAAGTGTTTTATCAGTATATAATTTATAAAGAAATGTCACAAAACCTCTAAATTATTGGTATTTAACCAAGACTGGCAGAACCAGATGGCATTTCAGCTTTTTGCTCTAAGAAAATATTATAAAATACTGAGAGTGTGTAAAAGCTCACTAAATTAAGTTTTATAATGCTCGCAATATGCTTCCAAGAGGAAAAAGGAGGAACTATTTTTGACTAATTGAAATGCTATTACTTAAATGCAGCTCATAGGACAAAGTTGATTTAAAACTACCCACAGTCCTTCAGTACCTGAATGATTCACATGAAGTTTGCATATTCGGGGCAAATGCAGCCTTAGTACAACCCCATATAAATTAGTGATATTATATCTCTTACACTGAATTTTATTTCAGTATATACTTCCTTGTTTCAACAAGTAGTCCAATTGCTTGGTTCATACTGCAGTCATGAAAAATATAAACAAGCACATTAAGAAAATTGAACAATTTTTTTTTAGTAGAGTATTTTCAACATTACCTTTGTTATTGGGCCTCCACATGTACTGTTCGTGAAATCCTGGAAGATCTGAGGCACCAGTTTCTATTCAGAAAGTGTGGACATTAGACAGGATTCCTCATCAAAGTTTTATGAGTAGGCTTATAAGAAAATGCCTTCTCAAAATAAAAGTTCACTAATAATATGGTGCACTGGTGCAGCTCACCAGCTCTGATACAACAGTTCATTTGTTAGCCAAGGCCTATGTGAACAAGAAGAGTCTTGTGAAATATATTCTTATTTGTGGAAGGGTAAGATGCACCTTCTGAAAAATGCTGCTGTGGTTATGAAATAGTATTTCATCAGAAGATGCAGAAATACTTATAGAGGTTGGAATGTAGCTAGGATCTTTTTTAATCCACCCCAAGAATGGCAAGGTAGAATGAAATATATATAAGAATTATACTTGAAAGCAACATTATAGTAACATTAGAGTGGAAATTCTGTTTGCCCAAAAAAGTAAAGAAGTGCCAAGTCAAACTTCTCACTGAAAGCATGGTGGTGTCCCTCATTACTTCTGAAATACATGACTGTTTTAATTATTTATGATTTTCTAATATACACACTGAGTGAAGTCTCATAACCTAATGATTGACAAGGAAAAAAAGGTGTTCATTCCTGCCCTATAACCTGTGAACATTGTGTCACACAGACCTTTTGCATATGCTGAAGCAAAGAAGGAAAAAATAAAGTATCCTCACAAATTCTCTATGAGAATAGATTTTAAACTCTGATGACTGGTGCACAACTGAAACAGTGCTATGCTGGAAAAACAGGGAATGAAATTCTATTCTTACTCCCTCCCCTCTATTCCTCCAATGCACTTAAGAGACTCTGGCTTTCCCAGCTGTCTCAGGAAAAGGCTAATGTCCTTAGCTGTGGATTTAGGTAGTCCTTGCAAGAAATATAGCCCCTCAACCCAAAACCTAAGCAGTGGACTGAGGTACAAATTAAGACATCAAACTGTCCTGAAATGTCCCTATGTCCAGGCTAAGGCAGCTGTGTTTTCTCTCTAGGGTTCTCCATAGGCCTTACACTTCGCTTGTGTTGTACCAGTAACTGGAATGCACAACACAAAACTGCATATTCACCAAGTATATGCTATAAGCCCAAGGGCTGTCAAAAGTCCCAAACCCCCACACAAACTGTGGCCTCAGCTCAGGGCCTGGCCATACCCGTACACAATTCAACAAGACATCACACTGCAGCATGAGAACGGCTTTAATTTCAGCTGAAATGGTGGAAAGTGTAACTGAAAAATATTGGAACAATTTTTAAATTCAGAAGACCCTTTAAATCATCCTCCTTCCTACATTCTTCAAAATCCCTGTAACTGTGGTCTTCATCTTAGCACCAAGCCTTACATTGCAGAGCCAAAATTAGCCTTGTCATAGTGAAAAATAACCATCTGGCAGTCCTGGTACAGTGTAACAGTGTTCTGCTCAGAAAGAAACAGTACATTTTAACTATGGACAGCTAGTCTCATATCTAATACCGTTATTCTGTTTTAAAGTAACTTTAATTGTTGCTACTTCCCCTAGGAGGATCAATGACATTTTTCCATGAGAAAGTGGGTGATGACAAAATTGAAGGGGTGTGTGCAATGACATTTAAATTTTGTCCCTCTATTCAAAAGTCTCCTTGCCTACAGAAAATTATAAAAACTATCTATATTTTTTCTAGTATCTGCCAGAAATTCATTCCCAGGTGTCAGCTTTCTGATTCAAAGCAATATTTCCATTTGCCACTCCTCTTCTGAACATGTCATACAGTAAGAAATGCACTACTGCTGACATGACCCTGATAGGCTGACATACAAACAGAAATGAAAATTATGATGTTCAGTCTCCCGTTCATTTCCAGAATGCCCTTATACTGACACTACTCAGACTGGGTGTTTGCTATGGAAAGGAAACAATGGGATTTGCTCTATATGTCTTCCATGGGAGTACCTTCACATTTTCTCTAACATAAAGTGACTTTCAAATGTAGTTTTAAACATGGATGACAATGAGGAAACTACTTTCCTTCTATGCAGTGAGACAAATAAAAATTACACAAGAGAAATCTCCTTAACATTCTTAAACTACTTGTAGGCCAAACAAGGCAAAAACATATGTGTGCAGATAAAAAGTAACTATAGAAAGAGTAATTTATTATATTATCCATCGGATAATATACTATCCATCAGATTTTTGACTGCATAGGCCTTTAATTTCCAACACAACATCTGTTGCAATAAAAGCTGGTGTTAAAAAGCAATGACCTTTAGCCAGGCAGAGCTTTAGGCTCCATTCAGTAGCTGACCAGCTAATGTAAAATCATCAAAAGACAAAGTCAGAATAGACATAAGAATAACTCAGAATTTCTTTTCCTCTCTTAGTTCTTTCCCATTTTAAAATAATTGCACTCCTCTATAAAGTTTAATAAAGATACCCTCCTAATTACCTTATAACAACACACTTTTCCCCCTCTTTTGCCACTGGATTTCATCATAATGGTTGATCTGGATGTCAACAGTCTTGTCAATTCTAGTAGAGCTTACCCAACATTTCTTCATTATGTGCATTGCTGAATTGTCCATGACTGCAGGATATGGAATTTTGGCATGAATTTGGTTTGTGCAGTTTATGGAAAGACACTTAGGGCAAGCCTACCTCCCTATTTTCTTCCCCCACATTGCATCTTTCACACTGATCAGATTTTATTTATTTGTTAAAAGAGACAAAATATTCCAGGAAGAATGAATGTAAAGTCTATTTTCAGACTGCGCGTCTCTGTGAGTCATGGTTTTTCTTTGTGCTGTTATGTTTACCATAAAGAGGTCTCAAGCCTCTCCTCTCCTCTCCTCTCCTCTCCTCTCCTCTCCTCTCCTCTCCTCTCCTCTCCTCTCCTCTCCTCTCCTCTCCTCTCCTCTCCTCTCCTCTCCTCTCCTCTCCTCTCCTCTCCTCTCCTCTCCTCTCCTCTCCTCTCCTCTCCTCTCCTCTCCTCTCCTCTCCTCTCCTCTCCTCTCCTCTCCTCTCCTCTCCTCTCCTCTCCTCTCCTCTCCTCTCCTCTCCTCTCCTCTCCTCTCCTCTCCTCTCCTCTCCTCTCCTCTCCTCTCCTCTCCTCTCCTCTCCTCTCGGATGGATCTTACAACAAATATAAACAGATATTATTACTAATAAAAAGCTTTGAGCAGCAAGGAAGTTAATTCTTTTTTTATGAAGGCATGGTTTTTTAAAAACAGTGTTTACTCACAGAAGCAGATTATTGGAAATGAAAGACAGGTAATTGTTTCTCTCAGTGGTAAACATGAATTACTACTTTGTTTCCAAAGGAGTTTCACACACCCTCTAAAAGCTGAATGGCACATAAGGTGAAATGCAAGATTGAAAAGATAGAAAAGCTCTTTGTTGATTTTAAGCTTAGTTGAGAAGACAAAGAGACAACAGAGCCATGGGTTGACATCAGACATGCATGATGCAGGAACACTAGTCATGTAAACAAGGCATTCTGAAAGAATTAATAGGATAAATTATACCCTAGCTATCCCCATCTGAAAATCTGAAAGAAAATATTCTATTTAAACATCAAATCACACATCCCACAAACAAAGGATAAAAGTTGACAATCTAGATAATAAACCATATTCTTGTAGGTACACTACTGGTTAAAAAGGAATGCAATCCATGCTCCAGGGTTTGCAGTAGCAATGGTCTGCCTCTGCCTACTTCTGGACATTTCTATTTTAATTAAGATATAATCATTTTCCTTGCACTAACAAACAGTTTGGGCCAGAAATTTCAGGTACAAAACCTCCAAATAACCAATTTTTCCTAGTCATAAGACTTATTCTCCAGACCCTTAACCAGCTCCATTGCCCTTCCCTGGACATGCCCCAGTTCTTCCGTGTCTCTTGTCCTGAGGGGGCCAGAAGGGGACACAGGATTCAAGGTGTGCCTCCCCAGTGCCGTGTCCAGGGGGATGAGCCCTCACCTAGTCCTGATGGCCACGCTGTGTTGGGTGCAAGCTGGGAACCTCATATCATGGGCCTCAGGCCATGGATCTATTCCAGCCTAGAGCTTTCCTTCCTGCAGCAGATCAACACTGCCGTCTGACTTGGAGTCATCTGCAAACTGAATGAGAGGCCACTTTGTCACCTTGGTCAGTAGCTGCAATCTGAGAGGTCTACCACAAGAAACCAAGACTGTTTTTCTGCTAGCCATGGGCCTGAGTCTGTACTGCTCCTAAGTATTCTCCAGCACTCTGAGAAATTTATAAATTACTTTTTATTTTGGTACTGGACCTGACATTTTCCTGTTGTATTTCTGCTTTTTGAGGCCTGCCTACACTGTCTCCAGTTTCTCTTTAGGACTTAGCTGTCCTCTCTGCACAAACCCTTCTAAGTCTTCTTAAGAGGTGTTTCCACCTAGCAGGCAAGGCCTACATGCACCTGCCTCACCTTACCTATTCAGCCACCAGCTACCTATGGATTTTGGGGATGTTTTTTATTTTTCATAGCCTTCTTTCTTGACAGCCACTGCTTTGAAATTTTCACAGAGCTCTCTCCCACAGGGGACTGGGAAGTGTGCACTTTGCTCATACCAATGGCCTCGGCCTTGCAGCCTGTGCAGATCCTCGGCAGAGCCTGCTGGCAGATCAACACTCTCCTCTGCAAACTTACTGAAGGTGCCCTTGATCCCCTTGTTCAGGTCGTCAGTAAAGATATTAAACAGAACCGGTTTCAACACCGAGCCCTGGGGAGCCCCACTAGTGACGGGCTGTCAGCTGGACCTGACTCCACTCACCAGCACCCTGGGCCCAGTGTGCGGGCCACCCAGCCAGATTTTATCCAGCAAAGAGTGCACTCATCCAAAACATGGGCTGCCTCCTCTCCAGGAGAATACTGCAGGTCACAGAATCCTTTGAAGGCTTTACTGAAGTCCAGGTAGACTATCTCTACAGCTTTTCCCGCATTTACTAGGCAGGAATATAGCATGCTACAAAAGAAGCATGTTGTGCTTCCTCAGAAATGCCCTACTTTTCTCTTTTGTTGCTTTTTAATGCTTCCTTCCACTCATAATAATAAAAACAAACAAAAAAAAAAAAAAAAGAGAAGAGAAACCTTGAAACCTTCTTTTTCCAGTTTAAAGCAAGTGGATCTTTCAACTAGAAATCTTGAACAATAGCAAAAAAAATCTTAAAGAATGTATGGGAGACACAGAAGTAACCTGTGTTGTCAATCAAAATATTTATTTCCGGAAGACTTAGCCCATGAAATGCTGTAGATTTTCAACAGTTAATGTCCTTCTTGGGCTACTGCAAATCAGACATTGCAGCGTTTCTGTGCTACTATGTCATTCCTGTGTATTTCTTCACATCAATGTCCATCAATGGTTCTCACATGCAATGATAACTCAAGTGAATATAAAAATATCGGAGAAGTTTATCAGACCACTTTAATATAAAAAAAAAAATCCTATAGGAAAAGAGATTTTTTTTAAATAATTTTCCAATTGTAAGTGCTTTCAACTTGATAATGTGCATATCTGCTGGTAGGTATCATGAAAACAGGTCATAAAGAAACAATGACATTACAAAGATGCAGAACTTCAATGTCTCATCAATTTGGATGCACTTGCATTTCTTTAACAAGCCATTGTGTGGGGTTTTGGTGGGGTTTTTATTTGTTTTTTGTTTGATTGGTTGGGATTTTGTTCAGTTGTTTGTAGTTCTTTTGATTTTGTTTTTTTTTTTACTAAAGACACTGAAAGTAGTTGATTTCTGAAAAACAAGGAAGTAAATTTAAGGTAGCAGCAATAATACAGCAGAAAACACAATTAGGATTGTTCAATACTGGAAGCTATGACCATTTGTTGACCAGTCTACTAATTCCAGTCAAGACTACTATATAAAGTGTCAGTACTAAGGAAATATCATATGTGCTTGACAGAGGGAGATTTTTTTGCCCAAAAAGAATCAGACTTTCTTAGGGACAGACTAGGTCCTTGCTTTTCCTCAGTATTTCATTTTCCTCAGTATTTCATTTCATTTCCTCACATTTCAGATGCTAAAAGCTAGATGAATAAGAACACCTGGTAAAGGTTCAAAAGAGTGTCGTGGTAGATAGAGTATTGTCAAAGTGAAAGATAATTTAGTCTGACTTCTACCACATAACAGCAACTCAAAGGAACTTGGTTTTGTTCTGATTTAAGAAAGGCTTATTAATTCTCACTAAGATACATCATAGGTCTAAGAAACCTGAGTCAAGATTTATAAAATGGCTAATATGAAAAAAAAAATTCCAGAAGTTACTGTTGTAAATAATGTAAGACCTGAACTACAGCATAAAGAGAATCACATTAAATGAGTTTTATTATTTCAAGCATATATATATAAATATGTAGAAATGCCTGTGACTTGCTGTTTATGAGAAAGCTCAAGATATATTTGATTTAAAATGTAGATTGATTTTTTCATACTTTCCTTAGTTTTTATTACTTAAATATAGACAAAAAAGAGCTTTTTAATATACAGAAATCAAACCATGCACTCTGCATAGAAATGTTGGCTTATGTTCCCCAAACTGCTATGACTTCTAGCAAAAGATTGTTTTAAGATTGTTTTTGGCTAAAGATTAGGAGAAATTCCACCAGAAAGAAGACGTAGCTTATGACCACACATTATCAGTATAGCATGTGGTGGCTAGCATGATATCTGTTTGCCTGCAGATGTGGCTCCTCCCCTTTGGAGTTACTTCAGTTCTATTAGATTTTGATGTTTAAGAGCACAAAGCTGTGATTTGTGTTGCTTGGTGGTCTTTCTTCTCATATTGGCTTAGTTGCTAAATCTCTGGGTACACCAGATGCTTCTTACTATTTTGCCAGTTGTGCCTCCTTTCTTTATGAAAAGTCATGAAAGTCATGAATTTCTGACTAAAATCTTAATATTTGACAAAAACAAATTACCAAAAGGTATCTTTGTGGTTACATCTGACTACACACCCCAAATTTTTCAAGAAGCAGATGGAATTGGGGCAGTACAGAGGAACATGCACAGAACTGTTCTATGTCAAAAGCACTATTATGCAGACACCAGGTGGAAGTATTTGATAATAGCATTCCCCTTGACACAAGGAGAAAGAAACCACTGGCAGTCCTTTAAGAGAAATGTCAACACTCTTTTCTGAAAAAGCAAGCTTCTCTTCTTGGTGTACCTCTTGGCTATCCCTATATTTTGTAGAAAGCTAAGATGGTGCTCCCAAAGGCTGCTGTTGGTCCTTGCTGATGTTGGCACTTTATCTTTTCATGCTAGTGCCATTTTAGCAGTTTGCATTGATCAATAGAGTATGGTTGCTATTCCTGTACTTCAGCAGTTGTAAATGCCAAATGAAAAATTCAACGGCATGGAAAATTAAAGGTTTTGACAGTTGCTTTTTTCCAGTGGAGGTTTGAGTGTGGTCTTTGAAAATTATATTAATATATCATTAGCATGCAATTATATTTCTTCAGTCCTTCAAGGTTGTTTTGTGGTTATTACAGCAAGTTCCTCATTGCAATGGATTGAACTACTTCACCCTTACTCCAGAAGAGAAGTCAGTATAAAGCAAAACTACAAGCAATCACAGAATACTTTTTCCTTGTAGAAGCACTTCAAGGACCAGTTTGAGCCAAAATACCCAGGACATGGTTGATAATATCTAAATGAGATAGCATGGACACTGGAAGTGACCTAATTGTGTCCACTAATGGCAAAGTGGGTTTGTGCCCCTTTACTGTTTTTTGGCATGCTACCAGTTCCATCTTAAATCCTTTCCACAGCTGGTATGAGCATAGACCTATATATTTTGAAGAAGAATCTTAAATAGGGTTCGTGGAGAACAGTTTGGTCACATGAGTCTTTGCTTTTGCTCCTTAAAAGCACATCTTTGATGACATGAAAAAAAAAATATAAATACGTTCCTACAAAGATCACACCATAATCAGGTAATTGATGCTAAAACCTAGGCACTTTCCAAAATACTCCAAAGCAATTATTTAAAAAGTACTTTAAAAGAAATACTCAGGGCTTTTTAGCCAACATTTTTATTGTATTCTAGTTGAAAGGGATACAGCCCCAAAAATAAATTCTATGAAGTTTCTTTTAGGGGAAAAGAAAAATCAAAAGGGATATACCCCAACCTTGTTATTGTGACTGTTTCCCCCTAATAACCTTCAACATCTATGGAAGCCTGATACTTAATTTACAAACTACAGACTTCTTATTTTCCTTCTGCTAAAAGACTTTCTCTCAAAAGAAGAGAACTTTTAGCAGGGAGCTGTAGCTGGATCTTTAAGTTCTTACTGAACTGGAAAGAATCACTAGACACATAACCAGCCTTATCCTCACTGACAGAACCCATCCATTCCTTAAGATACCCATGGATAAAAGATTGGGTTTACAAATAGCAGAGAAATGACTGGGTCCAACCTACTTGCAACAAAATAATAACTCCATTGGACTAAACCCTTTTTCTTAAAATATCTCTGATACACGAATATTCAGCAGATTTATGTAGAAGATTAGTTTTAAGTGGTAACAAAAAACCAGACACTTCCATCTAGACTGACTAAAACAAAATTTTGAATTAGAATATTTTTAATATAATGAAAAAAGTGATTTGACTAATTTATTCTTTGGTTCACAGAAACATTTGACTTCCTTTTAAATAAATGGGATAGACATCAAGCCAGACTTTTTTGTTTCCCCAGTCTGGAATTACAAGACTGGATGAAACACGACTTCATATTTGTGGCTGTTTTTACCCTGAAACCTGGGAGTGTTACTTGGTATGTTAAAAAAGAAGCCAACCAGTGATTATTTTGTGGGACCAAACCAATACCACTATACACGTGAAGTGGTGTAGGAGTATCTGAATTTATTGACTCCAGAGTTCTTTCATAAAACCTTAGGACCATATCACAGTGGAAGATTTTGGATTCCCCTAGTGAACCACTTGCACTTTCATTTTGTTGTGCATCAGCTGAAGAGCAAGACGTTAACTTCTGAGTATGTCCTGACATGATCTTCTGCAGTCTTGAAAACACATCTTTTCCCCCACCTCACCAATAAGTAGGCAGCAGAGGTAATTCAAATGGGAGAAGAGAAAATGATGTAGGGAAAAGAGTATCATACATTCTAAAAACAGTAATGGAGAGTTTTAAATTGAAATAGAAAATACAGACAAATTACCATCCTATATGATCTCCAACACTATACAAAAATCCTAGTCTGGCATATACAAAATCTTCACTATACAAAAATCTTAGTCTGGTACTGAGTACAGCTTTGCTCTTGGTGACCAGACCCAATGTGAACCACACATAAGATATCTACGTGGTCTCACAGTTTGCCCTTTGTGCCTAGACAAAGGTACAGTCTATTCTCATGCTCTCCTTCAACCAGGATGAATATAAGTTCACAGCTTGTTTGCTTCCAATCTATAAATGTAAAACATCACGTCAGCCTACTCTCTAGTAAACTAAAGGACCAAGTATATATATCAATTAGAAAATCCTTTTCAACTAAACACGACCAAATTTTTTTTTAAAATTTCTTACATTCTACATAAATTGATCACAAATCCCAGTGGCTTCGCATTTCCATACTTATGAAGCATCTTTTGATTTGTGATGCATTTGTTTGTGTGAATGCATGTGAGTGTGCAGATACAGAGGAAAAGTGGAATAACAGTCTCATATTTAAAAACATGAGTGTTAAAACTCACCTGGCTGAATCATATAGCCCCAGGAATGGACAAAGAGTGACTTGTAAGAAAAAATCCACAAAATGTCTAAAGCACAACTTTGAATCAGTTAATATGGTGTCACTTTTACAATTGAGTTTCACTTAATAAAATCAAATTGTTTAATAAAATGAAGCAATATATGTTGCGTTATTTTTGCATAAAACCTTGGGAAAAAAAAGAAAGAGGAACTCAATCTGCAAGAAGAATGTTCCACCATTTCCTTACCATATACTAAAAAGCAGAGGTATTTTTGACTCTTAATTGCAAAATTATCTCCAGGACCTTTTTTCCTCCTAAGAAATCAACGGATACTTATTATTTAATTTAAATTATTCTCCATGTATTGATTTTGTGGTAAAATCTACATTAATATGTCTGTTTCACAGATATACACATTTTCAAACAGATGATCCAAATGAAGGTGATATTCCTTCCAGCAGGCTGTTTGCATTTATCAACGTCATGCCAATACTTTCAGTGTGTTTTAACACTATTTTTCAGGTGCCAGTTGCAGTTTGCCATTCATACTAAAGAACAGAAGATATAAAATGCTGAAAACAGAAGACAACAGCATTTCCTAGTATCTGATGTTCTTAAAAGGAACATCTTTAACCAAACTGTTAACATGCATTTTGAATAATCATTTGGAATGGGAAAAGGAAAAAAAGTGAGGTTACTCTGGCTTGGCTTCAATAGGTCATGGCATAAAGTGAAAGTTTAACACCACTGGATCAGGTTTTCTTCCCAACTTTTCAGGTTCACTGAATGCCCTGCCTGGGAATTAAACAGATCAGTAGTTCTTATCTCATGCTCTTGTATTTGTACATGTCTATGTTTACATGGATGCAATTATATATATGCATAAACAGCTTTCTGATTTACTGAAGAGTAAATATTTTTTCCAAAACAATCAAGAAACAAAATTATATCCTATATCATACAATATTTTATGTCTTATCCAAAATTTTGCCATACTTAATGCCTTAAATAGTACCTGTGAGTTGACCTTTTTTCTCATGCAAAAGAAAGTTGGGAATAGCATTTATACATTTTTCTATTTTTTTGTATGTTCAGGGTATTTATAAAATATACTTTCCCAGAAAATTTGGGAAAGCATTAATATTCACTTTTTTAAAATTTACATTTGAATGATGCATCTTATTCCTAAGTAGGCAACTAATAGTCACATACTAGATAGAAGATAGAGTTCAATCAGAAGCTTAAGGCAGTACAATCTGCCTTCTATAGAGGAAAAATCTTCCTGCATTGGGCCAGATGCTAGTAGCCCAGTTTTCTGTAATAATTTCCCACTCAGTAGGAAAATATCTACCTAGGCCCAAGACATCATGTAATGGTTTCTCAAACGTTTTCAATGACAAAAAAAATAATAATCCAACAAAGCAAATATCTAAAGCAGTGTTTAAAGATAAATTAAACTCCATTTTCGACTCTCTCATGCTTTTCAAATACTTACTATGCCAATAAATGTTTTCCTTATTTTCACTGGAGATTTACTGTAGATGTCTTCCAATGATATATAAAAGTTCAGGGCCCTATCAATATAATCAGTTGATTGATTTGAAGATTTCTATTTTTAAAGTGCTGCTACATTCCCATTAGAAAACTCTGTGGAATACAAAATCCAAACAAATGAACGAGAAACTGAACAAAATCAAACAAAAAAACCCAACCCCCACCCCCCCAAACCCTCCCAAAAACAACCAACCAATACCAACCAACCAACCAACCAAAACAAAACCAACCAAACAAACACAAAAAACAAAACAAAAAAACAACAACAAAACCAAAACAACAACAACAACAAAACCAAAACAACAAAAAACCTCACCTAACAACAACAACAAAAAACCAACAAAAAAATACAACAAAAAAACCCCACCCCAAAACAAACCCCCAGACAAAAAACCTCACCCAAACAAAAGCAAGTGGCAGGATACCTTGAGAAAGAACTGGATTTTTTTGTGAACTCAAGAGCTACTTATAAATATCTTCTAGCACTGTATTTCAGATAAACCATATTCTAGCATTTCTTTGTGCAAGAAAGTAAACCAGTCCCAGATGTTCTTCACAGTCAAAAGAAGAAGATATTAATGCAGACCAGCAAAATTATGAAAGACCTTAAAATAAGAAAGAGTGGACAAAGAGGGGAAAATATTCCCTACAGTAAAATTCTACACCCAGCAATATTTCTGTAATTGCCTAGGTTCCTTGGAAAGAAAGTTGTCCTTGACAATTAGGTTAACATAGGTGATTCTGGATGGTTGCTTTTCTCTCTGAGAGAAAGGCAAATTCTCAGTGTATCTTAGGGCATCCAGTATATTTTACTGAAAATAAAACAAGTCAGATACCTAGGATGAAATCCTACCTCATCTGAAATAAATGGGACCTGTTGAATGCATAGAACCCTGTAATTAGCCCTATACTTCATTCATCGAAAGTCTTTCATGCTTTATGACTCAGGAGATGGGGACACACATCAGCGTGACTTATGCTACTAAACGAGGTAGGATAATATGTGGAGCAGAGAAAGGCAATGAGGTTTATGACTGTGCTGCAGCTGGCAGCCCACATTCAAGGGAAACCATTAGAAGACAACCATCCTGGTGCAATACTCCATAAATGACCTGCTGCACTCCTAGGGCCTTCTGTGAAGTGTCCGACAGCTTGGGATAGAAGTAAATTGGAATAAAAGTAAACATGTTGCTCTGTCCTATTGTTTTCAAAGACAGGGGCAAAATATGCCAGGCTTTGTTGAGCAATTTGCTTGTGGGGAGTTTCACTCAATTGAAAATTCAGAAGTTGTCTTGTGGTTTGGCTGGCTAGTTCAGAGAGAAACAACCAATACTCAAAACTTATTTAAAGACATGTGGGACCTTGTCTGCACCATCTGACCAGATCAGCAGGAGCTCTATGTGAACCACTTTAAGAAAAATCCTTTAGAACACAGTCTCTTCGCTTCCCATAATATCTCAGAGTAAGAGAGACTTAAAGTTCAACAATCTGTGATTTTTACTCCCTACGTTTATTTGCTTTCTTTTTCCTCCCAGTGAAAATGATAGTTTAAGAAAAGAAAATGTATAACCCTCTAATTCAACTAGGTGTGTTTTCAAAATAAAAAATCTACTTACTTAAATGGGGACTTGAGACAGGAATTCAGGTGACTTTATACATTCAGACACATCAGAATTTATAAGAAACACAGGTGAAATCAAGCTCCTAATAAAATAATGCAAATAAAACCAAAATGGACAAAGCTTTACCACATTAATTAAATGAATTAAATACCTCTGCTCTTTTAGAGGAGCTGCATTGAACTAACTGCTCTTCACTGCAGGTAGTACATTTCTCTTGAAAATTAAATGCCATATTCTGAACCGATCTGCAAGACTGTAGAATTTGCCACGCAAAATGCATGAAGGACATACCCTAAATGTTACATCTTCCTTTTGTTAGAGAAGTGTTTCTCATCTTTGTTGAGCTCAAGAAAAATCTAGAGGAAAGAAAATATTGAGGAGAGGAGAGGAGAGGAGAGGAGAGGAGAGGAGAGGAGAGGAGAGGAGAGGAGAGGAGAGGAGAGGAGAGGAGAGGAGAGGAGAGGAGAGGAGAGGAGAGGAGAGGAGAGGAGAGGAGAGGAGAGGAGAGGAGAGGAGAGGAGAGGAGAGGAGAGGAGAGGAGAGGAGAGGAGAGGAGAGGAGAGGAGAGGAGAGGAGAGGAGAGGAGAGATTTCACTTGCAGATGTGAAAAGAATTGATAAAAGTCCTGTTGTATTGTCCCACCACCTTCAGAAGACTAATAATATATCTCCTCTATTAAAGTGAAACACCTTGTTCAAAACCAAAATATGGGCAATATAAGAATACTTACTTCAGTGTATAATAATGCCTTGTGCTGCATGTGCACCTCTATTCCTGTATGCCTTGTGCTGCTTACTCTCTGCTTTTTGGGGTTTACAGGGTGAGAGTTGCAAACTATTTCATTGCAAAATTAATGAAGATATAATGGTTTTACTTATGAGATTCAGTCTGTTCCCAAAGTACAATCTACTGTCAGTTTTAGGGCATAGACATTCTCTTGAGTTATGCTCTAGGGTCATGTTGCATTGAGATTTTCTTCTGCATGGATGCTACTTAACTCGGACAGCTGAGTACCTGGGCATGCATAAGCACATTAACAGACAGTAAAACTACAGCAGAAAACATGAGAGGCTGGGTAGAAAATGTCTTACTACCAACTGTTGAATTATAATAGTAAATTATGAATATGTGCAATACTTTTCCATGCTTTTGAATTCAGGCAGATAGATGGAAAATCCTTCTTGTGCAAAAGACACACACAAACCCAACCAAACAACAAAAAAAAACCCAACAGAAACCAGAAACAGTGAGACACAATCCCTCCCTGCCCCCACCATCCCTTCCACACTCAAGCAATGTTCAACATCCCACCTATACTGTACTTACTAGGTCTCTTGTTTTCAAAAGATATCCTTCCAGTGACTTTGGCTGCTCTCCTCTCAACAAGCAATATCAACTCTTCATCATGCTTTCTTATTCCTAAATATTCAGATATTTGGACTGTTAACCATGATTATTCTACTGCCTGTGTAATCATGATGTGATTTTCCACAATAGAAGGTATATCAGTATTTTAGATGCAGTAATATGCAAGTGGAATTGAACGGAATGGATCTATTTTTCCTTGCCTTTATACCAACTTTTTACTGGATGATGCCAATGGTTATAAGCATGTCAATGTACCAGAATAGATGGATAGTTGCAAGACATGCCTTTTTGATTAGATGCTTCACGTGGATATTCACTGGAGCACTGAGAAGATGATACATGCTAGTGACAAATTTATGTGTGTGTCAAATGGTACAAAATTATTATTTTGTATTTTGGAAAATGGATATCCTCTATTAATAATCATAGTTTTCATTACATGTTAGACCCTCAAGATACAAACTGAGACTCCTGCATTGAATATAGAGGAAGGGCAGTGTAAGTAGGAAAACAGAGAGGTAGACAGTGCTGGATGATGCAGACAGTTAATTTTTTTTTTTTTTTTAATAGTGTGAGCGATCTTGCCTGAAGTTCAATGGTGTTTTACTAAGGAAATTTCGACATTTGTTAAGAACTGCATCACAGTGGTGCTAAAATGTTCCCTCCCGATTTAATTCCTCTCCACAGTTCTCCTCCCTATCACTACCATCACTATCCTTGTGCAGCAACTTCTTTCACATAATTTCTCCACTTCTCATTGGGTCCTAAGGGACATAGTTGTTAATTCTGTTCTCTCAAGAATATGGGAGCCCAGAGCTTTTAGGGCATGGGGGAAGTTGGAAACAGACTTAATGCCTTTTTGCCACCAGTACTAGAAGAGCATCTCCACAGATTTGCAGCCACAGCACACCAGCGCATTACAGCATCTGCATTATGAAGAGACAGCAGGACAGGACAATCTGCTCTCATCTAGGCCCTGCCAGACTGAAATCTGAGGTCTGGACTAGAAAGTTGGTACAAGGGCAGCTCATACAGTGTTTATAACCTCAGCAGGCAAGAACCGCTTCTGAAGGACTGGGAGGCAGAGGTATTACAGGAAACAGCTGCCAAACTCTAACCAACTTTCAGCTGAATCTGCTTCCTATTGGCTGACAGAAAGCCATGGTTCCACACACAATATTTCTGTACCATATCTGTACTTTAATGATTCCTAAAGGCTGATGCTTTCATATGTGGAGAATAGATACTAGGGTAAAGGATAGAGCTTCATGTACCTTAGCAGCAGCAAGTTAGTTGCTGTTCCTAATCCTGAAATGCCAGTGCACTTGGAGCCATCTCTCCCTCTCAGACAAACACTTTCTTTGTACAATGATACTTCCACCAGCCATTACAACAAATGTTTTGAAAGTATCATTTCCACAAGACCACTTGCCTCAATGTTACTTCCCCTATGGCTTTAAGTCTAAGGTGATCTAAGTTTGGTGATCTGTAGACTCTTTCTAATGTTATTGACAACTTAGGGGGCAAAAAACTCCAATTCTGTCAAAAGACACTATATATGGAACCAAAATACGTTGGAAAAGTTTTAGTATTTTGCCAGACAGGGAAAACTAGTATACCACAACTAGTCCACTGAAGTGCAATGATTAACTGTACCCTTGTGGCAACCTTCTGTTTTAGGTAGCTCCCGAAAAGGGGGATAAAACTTCTAGACTTGCATGGCGTCATTGGCAAAAATACATGTGTTTTGCATATGTATGTGACACACAACCTACTATTCTGTATGCATGGGCCTGATCTGGTGAAATCTAACACAAAGACATCTTTTTTCAAGCAAGTATTGTCATGGACTTCAAAGGGACTATTTCCAGGAGTAAAATTTTGTCACGTGTGTGATGACAGGATCAGGGAGCTGGTATGATCATGCGCTCTCATTTACTGTACAAAATACACACACACTACTCCTTTAGTTGTCACCTCCTGCAATGGAGGCCTCATTCTGCTGTGGGCTGAAGTGTGATACTCTGGCAAGTGGTCTTTATTAGAAAGGTCATTGACACTGTCAAGCATCCTTTGAAAGGTGACATTGCACCTAGAAGGTTATCAGGCCAGAGCCATGAAGTCTACAACAATTTCTCTGTCAATATTGTAAACAGGTAATACATCTGACCTCTTTTTGGACTTAACAAAACACAGATGAATAAAGTTCTTCTGTGCCTCTTTTTCACCCTTCTGTCATTCATGTATACACTTTCCCCAAGCTTTGTTTTGAAGTACCCTGCAGAAATACTGAAGTTGAGAAAGAGCTACTTTAATTATAAGCACCACAGTAATGAATTCAAGTACACTCATTTATCATAAAGGGCTTCCCCATCTGTCTCTAAAGTATGCTCAAAAATGCTGTGTATTTAATAACATGAATGCTGAGAATTTAACACATTTTAGTTTTAAGCACTCCATTTTGGCTAGATTTTTGTAAGATTGTACAACTGAATTTTGACTAAAGGAGCAGATTGGGGGCAGAGGGGGGAGAGTGTATGGGGACTCTGTGTGTGTGTGCGTCTGTGTGTGCCTGTACGTGTGTGTGTGGTCTCTTCCTAATTTATTTGCACTTCAACCCACTGGGATCAAGCTGCAATCCCTGTAGGCAAAAGGAGATTAGGGAAAGCGACTGACTGTTTTTTCCCAGACACAGAAGGG
Organism: Sturnus vulgaris; assembly: GCF_052056855.1. NCBI lineage: Eukaryota > Metazoa > Chordata > Aves > Passeriformes > Sturnidae > Sturnus > Sturnus vulgaris. Next base: position 45,009,239 of record NC_142283.1, read on the forward strand.
AAAGCGACTTCTCAAGTACCGCAAGTTTTTCTGGCCACTGTACAAATTGTTCCTTAGTATGGAGAGTTTCCAAAAGACCTAATTAGCAACTCGCTACAAACATTTCTTTGCATTAGCTAATGATCCGGCTACACTTGTAAGCAAACAGTACCAACATATCTAATCAATGCAGAAAACCAACAGAATGCCTATTAAACATCTGGATGTAATTTTCTAGTTAGACTTAGAACAAAATGAAAACATATGCAGGTTTCTTTGATCTATGCCTCAACAAAGAAATTGTCGATAAAAAAACACACTGGCCAGTCAATGTGTCATTTTCATAAAGCCTGGTCATTTCTTTTCAAATGTTCCCGGTTTAATTTTTTTGGTTTCCTGCAATCTCTAATTTTACCATATTGTGTGAAGCCAAAAGGGATTCTTTGGATCTGATTCCATTTGAGGTTTTACTGCTGCACAATCTGCTACTGACTTGTTTTTTTTTTTTTTAATTCAGCTTGGGGATTTTTTTAAGGGTGAAGGAATAGGGGAAGTGAATACAGTAATGATAGTAAAATGACCTAGTGCAACTTTTTGAACATTCTTGCCTACAAGGAAAGCTACTAATTAAAAAGAAATCAAATTACTAAGAGGGTATGCAATGGCTATTAGCCAAAAGACAGCAAATAATTAGGAATGTAATTGCTTTACCCTGCTCATATCATTTGCACTTCACAAATAAATGAATATTTTAAAAGTGATATTGTTTTGCATGCCCCTATAACAATTATTATTCTTTCAACTGTATAGACAGTCACTACTATACCACATGTACTGTATGATTCAAGGTTTTTTTTTCTATTTCACCTGCACCACACTGGCATTCAAATAAATAAACCAAACAGAACAAACCCCCCATGCCCGTAAAGACACGCATGTTTCTCTCACATCTGAAAATCCAGTGATCTAAAACTTTAAACGCATAAACTCTATTGAATTCTAGAATTGTTTCCTCTATTAACTTGCTCTCACTATACAGAGAGTAGAAGAGTGGGACAAATCACACTGAATTGTTTACTGCCCACCTGCAGCTAACACCTAGTGATCAACATTACCAACATCATTGTTTTATGTGCCAGTTTGCACAAAGTTAAAAAGTATTGCTCGTAAATAGTATTGTGAACAATGAAGGAAAAAATAATAAACAGTGCATTAGACAGAACAACATACAATACATAGCTTCGCTAAAGAATGGATGCTACATCTAAAACCCTTTCAGTATTTTTAACCTATATTTTGGACCCAAGAGTGCTTTTTGTTCACTCAAAGCTCCAACTGCTTCAGCGTGAATTTTCAATACATAGCCAGTTTAGGATTATGAGGTAGGAAGATGACACTAAAATTTTTACAGTAAAAAACAACTGATTTCAAACAACAGAGTAAAATGAATGACTGGACAGAACAGTTGAGGGAGTTAATACTGAAGGAAATATTTTTATTTTTGAAACAAGAGATAGATATTTAAAAATAAGTCTTGTAAATCCAGTTGGAGAACTGTGTAGAGTATATACAGAATTGTGGCAGAATGATCTGGTATAAAATGCTACCTACTTGAATATGACTTGCTTAGCCATATTTTGCTGTCTTTCTATGGTGTAAATAGTGAACATTGCCATGGAATGAGAATGTTCAGTCCCCTGGAATTAATCCATTTTTATACTCATCCATCACAAAGAATTTTTTTTAATGTTTTAATAAGCCAATGATGATGCATTATAAATTAGTTATACATCAGATAATGTTGGTTATAATTCCTGCTATGTAATGTCAGTAGCGCTCATTTGAAAAAACACCCAGCGCATTTGATTCTGCTTCTGCTTGTACAGCTTTTCTATCTCAAATATAATGGATAAGATTCAAAATGCCCTTAAGTGTATGATTCCAGAATCAAAGTAGGTTAAAAGCACTTGCTAATAAGAACCAGGAAAACAGAGCTTTTCTCTTTCTGTTAAAACACGCCTTGGACGTTTTAATGTTGACAAATACAGGTAACAAGACATTTCAACTTTCATGTAGGTGAGCAATTAAGAAAAAAACAAACCCCTTTTGTTTATGTTCCAAAATACAGTGTTGTTTTAATGTCATATCTGTCAATATCTCATTAACAACTTGTGCCAGCAGGTTAAGCAAAGTACAGAGAAAGTTAGGTAAGTGTTACATTATTATAGACTCCATAGCTACTAGGTACACACACAAAGTATATAATCATAGTTTGAATTTTTATGGCACCTTTCATCTGAAGATCTAAGTACTTTAATAAGCATTAAGTAATTAAGCTTCCCATTGCTATGAACAGAGCAGTGAGTTGGCCTGTCCAAGACAAGAGAAGACCTGGGAACAGAATGCTGGATTTTTAGCTTTGCTTATGCAGGTGGAACACCAGACAAGTTTACACTCCCATCCTGGGAACCACAATCTATCAAAGCTCGCTATCAAGGGTATTTTGCCTGATCTCTTACAAACCATTAAAAGCCCACATATTTATTTATGTGCTCCCCAGATTGTATGCACATATGCACCATATACAGTGCAGATATAAATGCAGAGATACACATGTACACAGACATGCACAGAGACATAGATGTATCAGTGCTCGCTGACAATACTCTGCAGTCCTGGAATGAGGTCCAGACTTTTCATTTCTTTTCAGAAGACTGAGAAAGTCTCACACACTTTTGTGTTGAAAGTTTTTAAGTAAAACTGGGAATACTAAATACTCTGGGAATAATAGTGGGAAATTATCACTCTGAACAAACAAAGCTTTACCTTGATATTGCAAAACATTACATTTCCTATCAAATTTAAACATACTGCTCTTTCTTTAGGATACACGATGAAGCACAATACAATACAAGGAAGTAATCTGTATCTACTAAAAGGGTTAGTGGGGAATTATAAGAAAATGCAGATTATAACATTACCATTACCATGTTTAAAAGATGGTATTCAACATTCTAAGACCCCTTTTTAGGTAGCACACAAGTATACACCAACAGCAAAAGTGTGTCTTAAGGCACTGTTATAAGCCCAAAGGTATTTCACACTTCACTGTGGAATTCTGCTATGAATAAGGTGCTTGCTAATAGAGGACACGTTTTGAAGTTTACTTCCCACTGCAAGCTATGTCACCATTTGTCATCTCCTCAGCAAGCACACACAGTTTGCGGTATTTGTTTGACCCTCATCTATCTCAAGTGGGCCTATAAACCAAAGTTATTGACAGCTTTCCTCTATCAAGCCCCTCTTAAAGAGAAGCCACTTTTCCCCAAAGGACAACTTCCGTGTGATCAGAGGGTCATTCCAACCAACACAGCAGTTGGCGTGCCCTGAGCCACGCTAGCACGCGGGAGGGCTTATCCATCCTCTCGGCGTTTTCCGTGGCGCACTGTCAGCAGGTGCGACGGCCCCGCCGCTGTCGCCGGGCCAACGAAGAAGGGCCGTGCCCCGACCCGCCCGCCGCACTGTCAGCGCGCCTCGCCGTGCGGTGCGGGGCAGGCGGTGCGGGGCAGGCGGTGCGGAGCGCTGTGAGGGCAGTGCGGGGCGCTGTGAGGGCAGTGCGGGGCGCGGTGGGGGCAGTGCCGGGCGCGGTGCGGGCAATGCCGGGCGCGGTGCGTGGCCGCTGCCGCGCAGCCCGAACTCGCCTCACGCCCGCGGCTTCGGCGGAGGCAGAGGGGGTGCGCGCGCAGGCGCCGCGAGCCCGCCGCCGCGGCCCCGCCCCCCGCGCGCGAGCCCCACGTTACTTTGATGGACAGCTCGGCCTCCCCGCTCTCCTTCCCGCCGACCTTCCCCGCCCCCCCGCGGCGCCGCGCGCCCCGCGCCCTCCCATTGGCTAGCTCCGAGCGCTCCCGCCGCTCCTCCACAAAAACGCTTCCCAGCGAAAGGCGAGAGGCGGCGCGACTCCGGCTCTCGCCATTGGCCCGCGGGGCCGCGGCGCGTCACGGGCCCACGTTGGCGGCGGGGCCGGCGATTGGGCGTCCGCCCCCCCGCGCGGCGGCGTGGGCGGGGCCGCGCGGCTGGTTAGCCGGCGGAGTGTGAAACCGCGTGCTAATGTAAGCGGCGCGGGCGAGCTCGGCGTGTCCAGCTCGGCCACGGCCGCGCTCAGGTCCCGCCGAACGCCGCCCGCCAGGCCGCCGCCTCAGCTTCCCCTTGCCCTTGGCTGGCGCGGAGGGGACGGGGCAAAGGAAGCCGGTGGTGTTCCCATCCGCTCGGGTTCGGATTTTTCAGCTGGGGAGAACTTTATCCTGGGTCGACGAGGAGCGGCGGGCCATCGCGGAGGAGAGCGAGGATGAGGATGCTGCTGCTGTCGCCGCGATGTGTCGCGTTCGGGGGGTTCTGGTGAGAGGCGCAGCTCCCAGATACGCGCCCGCCTGTAGGAGGCTGTAGCGGTGCCGTTGCACGAAGGAGCTTCCCGTCTGATTTAAACCTCAAACGAACGCTTTTATTTCTATTTTTTTTCTTTAAATTTTCCCCAATAGGGTTTGTCGCTTGGACGCTAAGGCCAGCGAGCATCTTGAGGGGTTTGCTTTCCTTTTGTCCTAGGGACTTCTCTGCAACTAACCGAAGAGTCTGTTCTGCGTGTGTGGTACCCTTTCCTCTGCCCTCCAGCGTTTCGTGCATGTGCTATTGGAGCTGCTCCGATCGGGGACGGCTGTGCAAGAGCCCCCGCCCGCCTCCTTCCTCCTCCTCCTGCCTTGCTCTCTTGTTCATCGCTCTGTGTATTGCCGCTGGTTTGGCCCCTGCGCCGACGCCTGGGAGCAACGCGTCCCTCCCTGGAGACTTTTTTTCGCCCCCTCGGCTTCCGACGGTACCGCCGCGGACACTGCGACCCTCTCCCGCAGGGTGGATTTCTCCCTTTTGACAAGGGGCAGAAGTGGAGAGAGGAGGAATCGCCTCCGTTCGGGGTTTCCGGCCTTACAATCGCATCGACCACTTGCGAGTCAGTGAAAGGGATTATTCGCTCCCGCTGAGGGGCGGCTGTTGCCTCCCCCGTGCCCCGTCGGGTCCTGTCCCACCGCGCCCGGGCGTTGCGGGCGCCGCCCGCCGGTCGAAGCGCCGCCGAAGGAGCGCGGAGTGTGGTGACCGTCCCAAGCGCGGCCCGTCCGTCTTTCCCGGCCACCTTCGGCCCTCCTTGGAACGACAGCAACAAAGGACGCCGCGGCTGGGGGATGTCCCCGCGGCGGGGGCACTGAGCCGCGCCTCGCCCCGCTGCTGCCCGCGGCGGCGGAGGGAAGGCGGCCGCGGGTGTCGCCGCTCCTGTCCCCTTGGCGCACCGGGTGTGAAGCCGGGGCAGGGCGGGGAGTCTCGCCGCGAGAACCGCGCTGCGAGGGAGACCCGCCGCGGCCGGAGCCATGTTCCCCCAGAGCCGGCACCCCGTAAGTACGGCTTGGGCCACCGCTCCGCGGGTCCGGGGCGCGGGGCGAGGGCCGGGCGGTCCGGAGCGCACGTCTGGCTCCCTTGTTCGGCTGGACCTGGGGGAAGGAAGAGGAACGCGTCCTCACAAGTTCGTTCCCTCCCGGGTGGAGCGGCTCATCCTGCCTGCCGCTGCGGCCCCCTCTACTTTTTTGTTGCGTGGGCAACTTATTTGCCTTGGGAAGGACGGCGGGGGGTCGCTGCCGGGCCAGGCAGCATCCGCCGAACACAGCTCCCGGAATGGGGCTGGCTGTGCCTCCGCGGCGGGGGTCGGTGGGGAGGAGCCGGCACGCCCCGCTTTCGTGCAGACGGCGGCGGCAGGAGCGGGTGGGTCGGAGCCGGAGCGCGGTTAACCTCGGCCCCACCGCAGATGAGGGACGGGAAGGTGGGTAACAAGTGCGCAGCGCCCTAGGGCGGGGGCGGACCGGGCTGGGCGCTCTCTCCATCCCTCCCCTCTGGCCCGGCCGCGATGGGCAGCGCCGCCTCCTCTTCCCCACGGGGCGGCCGCGCAGTGTCTGAACGTGCATCTCTCTCCCGTGCCGCCACCGCGCCAGACCCCGCACCAGGCTGCGGGCCAGCCTTTCAAATTCACCATCCCGGAGTCGCTGGACCGCATCAAAGAAGAGTTCCAGTTCCTGCAGGCGCAGTACCACAGGTGAGCGCCGGCGGGCCACCCCGGGACCAGGGACTAGGGCCCGGTTCCCGGCCGGGCTCGGGGGGCTGCACCGAACGGGCGCGTCCAGGCGGTGGCGTGCGGCGTCGCGGCAGAGCCCCGCCGACGGACCCCGACGGGCCGGCGAGCGGAGCGCGGGCAGCCCCGGTCCGCCGCGGGCGGGGCCTTCGGGCGGACGGAGCGCGTACGGGGGAGACTGCCCTGCCCTGCGCGGGCCTGTGCTCCCCGGGCAGCTGCGAAAGCTGGACTGTCGGAACTGGAGCCTTCGGCCCCTCTGTGCGTTTGAAAAAATATAGTGTGTCTTGGGAACCCCTATGTGGAGGGGTCATTTCAGTATATCAAGTGAAGACCTGTGCCAGATCTGTGGCACAGCGCGTAAAGGAGGCTGCTTCTCATGTTTGCTCATTTCTCTGTGGTGTAAATGCAAAAATTAATAAAATGCCAGCGTCCTGTGATAAAGAGCCAGGGAGGACGGTTAAAACACACAAATACTTAGAGTATTAACACAAACTTTACCGTGGAAGTTGTGGAATGCGCTCCTTGTTGCAGCTGTGCCCTTCAAAAGTTCTTTGTGGGTGTGTGTTGCTGCTGGTGTTGCTGCTGAATTCCTTTCAGAGATTTAGGATACAGGTTCTTTCTGACTCTGGGCATCCGGTGTTAAGGAACATTAATCTTCATTGATTTTGTACTTATGTGCACGTGGAATATTTAGAGAGAGGTAAAAGCTTTACAGGTTTCCCAGTCAGAAATCGCTTGATTTTAGTTATGCTTCCTCTTCCTTTACCTATGATACTGTAGTCTTATCAAAAATCATTAACTAGCTTAAGCCATTTATTGCTTAAGAGATATAATGTAAACTCTAAACATCTGGTTTTGTAGTTGTAAGTGAAAAATACTGCTTGCACACTAACTGTTCTATAGGGTGCTCACAAGTATCATTAAAAAAAAATCAATTTGATAGAAAACAAAGGGAACCTTGCGGCTCTCAGTAAAAGTACTTAGAATTATATCACTGCTTGTGATGAGACGTGCAAGTGCCAGGTGCAAGTTATTTTTGTTTACGAAAAGAAAAATGGAAAAGAAACTTGCTGGTAAATGGTAGTCAGAATTACCAGTTTTCAAGCACTGGGCAAGGTAACATTTGCTAGAGTGTATTTAAGGTAGGAATTATACTCAAGTTGTAATTGTAAATGTGAGCGATGTTACTTGGCAGTCATTTACTAAACGCTGTAAAATAGTAAGAAATATCTCTATTTTATCTTTTTTACTCCTGAGACGTACATCAGGGAAATTCAGACCCTATTCTAACTTGTAAGTTGCAGCACTTAATAGCAGCTCTTTGTCAAAGTATGAAGAGTGGGTATGTTTAGGTTCTGTAGATAGTTCAGGCCTCATAGAGCACCCATGAAATGTTAAGCTGCTTCTTTTGGCCTTTTTATTTCAAATATGAATTAAGTCTCCTGTATTGCGAGTTAATTTGAGTTTTTTTAATTAGCAGCTTCTGTCAAAATACAAATAGGGAGGATAGATATAAAAAAAATGACGTGTTACATTAAAACATGATCTATTTTATAGCCTTAAATTGGAATGTGAGAAACTGGCAAGCGAAAAGACGGAAATGCAGAGGCATTATGTGATGGTAAGTATATTTATTTTTTATCTTTTATTTCAATAGATATCTCCTATTAATACAATGTAAGTCAGCATAAGAAAATAATGTATGCTCATTTATTTGCAGTACTATGAAATGTCGTATGGATTAAACATTGAAATGCACAAACAGGTAAGACATTTTGTTTTCTAAGCCACAAAATCTGCAGTCTGTCTGGTGCATTTAAATGTAACTGTGGTGTTTATGCTTAGATGACTGTATTGTGTCTGAATCAATAGCATGATTTGTAGTCTGATTAGTAGACCTTTGCCTACCTCCTGTCAGATGAGGTGTAGATTGGGTTAAGCAGCAATGCCTATTTTGGTATTGGTCCTGAAAGACTTTGACATAAATAGGAAAGGTCTTGTATCTGTGGTTTTAAAAATGCAGTTCAGTATTTTACAAGTTTGGGGGGTTTTGGGTTGTGGGTTTTTTTTGTTCTTTTGTTTTGTTTCTGGTAGAGACTTTGAGATGTGGAGCTGATCCTATGTCTGTGTAGCATATGTAGTCATAGTTACTCAAATCCTTGCCTTATAAAGGTATGAAGAGATTAGTGACTTGGAAAGCTCTAGTTATGACTATGAGTTTGCAAGTTCCCATAAAATTCACACTTATGGCCACTATAATGGTGAATAAAAAGCGTATTGAACTGGAACAAGACACTAAGGACCTCATAGGAGAAGAAAAGCTAAATGATTGCACAGCCCAGAGGACCCTCAATTGAGTAGTCATTGTCTGCCAAATAAAGCATTAATGGCAGGGTGTAAGTATTCTGTAGATATGCTGACATTCACTTTTTCATCAAGATCCTAGTACAATAAGTCTTTCAGAAATCGATGGCCTCTTAAAAAAATTATCATTAGATGAAGTTGCACAGTTGGACACATTTCAAAGTGCAACAATACAATTCTTTCTTGATGTGTATGTGCTATTTCATCTAAAACTCTTGTTTCATTAAATTAAAGAGCATGACTGACCGGCTAGGGCACAGCGAAGAAATTGATTAGTTCAGGCCTCAGATCTTCAGTATATTCAAAGACATTCATTACGCAAGTGAATTACTGAGTTGAATTTTGCTTTTGTAACTCTGAACTCTTTGAATTTTTTTGTTTGTTTGTTTTGTTTTCCCCTAAAAATATCATATTTTGTAAGGTGGCATTGTAATTCCATGATAGTTTCCTATCTGCAAATCTGCGTAGATATTCTTTAGGGTGTTGGAGGTATGCTTGTTTCAATTCAAAATCTCATTAAAAGGAGTTGTATTATGACAACTGTTTTTTTTCTTTTTTTAATAATGTACCAAATAACCAGATGGAACAGCAAGCTTAGTGTTTGACTTAGTTCTGTACTGTAGCTTAACTATTTTTCTTGTGGCTAGTGTTCTAGAAGAATGTCAGCTTTTCTGTGAGGTGGCTTTTCACAGCTTTGTGATTTCGAGACTGCATTTTTTTCTCTTCAGCAACTTCTTAGCATACTGTAATCTGTGAGGAAACCATTATATGTATAGGGAGCTCATTTGCTGCGAAATGGATGTTATTTTTAGGAGGTCTTTGAAGAGAATGTGTGATTTCAGTTAGTGTACTAGGAATTAACTTTAGGTAAAATCAATTAAACCCACAGGATTAAAGTGGGTGAGAACTAAGGTTTCCACTTTGACCTTAACATATGTATAAAGGCTTAATGTTCTGTATGTATGGCAATTAGAATTATGTAGGCAGTGATACTTCGGAAGCTTTTAGGATTTATGACAGACCATTATATCTATGTTAGTTGTAGTTGGGAAGAGTAGCACACACTTGCTCAGTGTGTGCTGTTAAGAAAAGAATAGGCTTTTGAAGGTATAAATACATTTCTCTGGATGTGATCTCAGCTACTATGCTGTTACACGTTAAGTAATTCTAATTTCTGGTAAAAGTAGCACCTTCATGTTAAAGGCTATTGATTTAGATGCCTGCAGTGAGAATGCCAAATGGTGTTGCAGTTCAGTATGTAGGTGGCCTTAGATTACAGGAAGCAAAAAAAAAAGGCTTAACAATGACATTCTTCTGAATTTCTACTGCTAACGATAAGTTCTGAGGAGGCTTTTGACAGATAGTAATCATAATTCTTATTAACTGGTGACGTCTACCCCCAAGGGTGTAGCCAGGCTCAAATTGATGCTTTTTGCTGGCTGATCACCAGCATGGCCTAAGTGCTCATTATGTTGTAGAAAGGGCCTTTGGAGCTCTCATTACGTTTGACAGGAATTCTCTCTAGGGGAAAACTGGGCATTAGCTAGACTCCTGACAGGCTGAAATTATTCCTGCTTTATGGCTTATAACCAAATGCTAGCAAGGCATCATCAGGGGACATGAAAAATTGTCATTTCTGACAACATCTTTGTTACTGGAAAATGCAGTGATGAGGAAACTTGAACAAGCTTTAACATTTTTAAGGTCTTCCTCCTGTTTGGATGCTTGTACTTAATCTGTGTGAAACTCTTCAGACTGCTAGGGCTGCTTTTTGAAAAACAAAATTACACTGCAGCAGAGCTTATTTATGGAGTGTGGTGTGTACATCACTGTTAAGGTACAGTCACTTAGATAAAATGAAGTACTTGCAGTTAGCCTGCATGTAAATGAGTTTGCGTTCTTGTACCTGATGGACTTGTGTCAGCAGTTCTGTCTTAATTTAATTTAGTAATCTGTTACAATTTAACTAAAATAAAGTTAGTCAATACTTGAATGTTGTTATAAACAGACTTAACTGAAGTGAACTTTGCATACACAAACAGCTGTACTGGCAGAGTTTTTCACTTGAATATGTTGCATTTAAGTGCACAAATGGCCATAGAAAGGCTTCCCTCACAAATCTAGCCCTGGCCTTTTGCAGTGTTTAACAGCATGATGTGTGCTTAAATCAAGGTGCTGCTGCGTTTCAACCTGCAGGCTGAATAGTGGTCAGGAAATAATCTTTTTGACAGATTTGTGTCTGGTTTAGATTTGGTTTTGTTTCCTTCTTTTTCTGCATAGGTTTTTCAACTTCTTTAATTTAGAAATTCCAAAGATTTTTTTTTCTTAAGAGCACGTTTTATGTAGACACTTATACCGTATTCTTAGAAATTATTATAGGGTGAATAGTTACGGACCAAATTTTGCATTCCTGAAACAGAAACAACCACCTAAGGATTTGTTTAGGAAGATGTGTGTTGATTTAGATGTTGTTTTCATATGTGTCAAGACAGAATGAATAAGAACATTGTGTGGTCTTCAGTTTCTCTTCTGTTTCTCTTCTGTGTTATACTGTCCAAGTGAGATTTTCCCCAACGTGACATCTGTGTCTGGCAAAGCAGATGAATCAACTGCTAGTGCCAAGATGAAGAGTTGGTTGGGTGTTAAAAATCCTGCTGTACTTAGATTTGCTACCCTTGGCTCCTAGGGCACTGCATCTTTATTTTTGCCAGCTCTGCTTGTCATCTTCTGTCATAAGTCAGAAGATAAGGTTTCCTGTGCGTTTAATGTCTAGATTGGTTAGGTGCAAGATTATCTTTTGTTCATTGGCAGGCAGCCACAGGAAAAAAAAATTCATCAGTGCTGAACGATGTGCTAGACTTATAAACTACTACAGTGTCTGGGTTTCTGCTATCCCAACAGTTATGGTAAGGTTTCCTTCTCTTTGGGTGGGTCTTTTTGATCTCTGACCTGCCTGGAGGCAGACCTGTCATTCAGTAGCTTGCCTGTTGTAGAAAAGTATACTAACTCCAAAGCTGCATTGTGTTAACCAGTTGTACAGGAGTTACATGTCTGCTTTATCCTGGACTGTTCTGTGGAATCATTTCTAATGCTTCATGGCAAAGGACAAAGTCGTCTAATGATATCTCATTAGAACATCAGTCTTCAGGAGAGGGTTAAACAGGAGGGAATTAAGGAGCTTAGTTAGCTCTCTGCAGCTCTCGAGTAGGATGGCTTTGCTGCTGAAAGGGATTTAAAGATAAATTAATTTTCTTCTTTTTTCCTACATTTTAATTATTGGAATGAAAAAGTCCTTAAGGTTTTGGTGGTATGCAATGAATGTTTCAAGAGCATTTTACAGTTGGCACAACCGCAAAAGACATGCAAAAACCATTTTTATTTAAAAGAGAAAATGGTAGGATTGATTGTTGACAGTATTTTTCTCTGAAAAAACTGTACTTATTCTACAAATATTTGGTTTCTAAATGAGTACAGTTATGTCAGCAGCCTAGCCATTTCAACCACAAATAGAGTTGCCAGTTTAAAAGAGGAGAAAAGACTAATTACCTCAACTTTCATGACTTTTGAACCATGTTTCAAGCTCGAGGCCAGCATTATTGTGAAGGAGCTATCTGACAGATTCGGGGCACGGTGAAGTACATCTCCATGTGGCTTTCACATAACCGTGTTGTCAGATACCATCTATTATGTCAGTGCCATACAGAACTTAATTCAAAAGTGTGTCACCATGTAAACACTGTACATATGTTAAATAGTGCCTGATCACCTCTCATTTTAGGCTTTAAGTCTGCCAGATTTCAGGTTCCTCGCAGAGCCGGAGTGAGTAACACTATTCCTACCAGCTACATTGTTACATTTCCCTTGCATTGCTGGAGCTTGCATTGCAAGGTCTGTTGATGTACTTTGCCTATCTGTTCAGTTGGAGGGAAGGAAAAAGAAGTCCTGGTAACTTTCGGGTTAGAGGCAAGAGTGGAGATGCTTCGTGAATGTGCAATATCCTTTTGTCACAACAGATTCTGTGGGGAAAGCTTAATGGTTTTCCTCCTTCTGCTGGTTGTTATATCAAATCAAGCTGAGCATTTGAATAGCCTTTTGTCCCTCTCTACTTAAGTGTTTGCAGCAAAGTGCTAAAATTGCAGTGTCTCCTGTGCAGAATGGAAAATTATGATCCTTTAGACTAGATAGATCACCGTTGGCATACAGTAAAAACCTTTAAAACTAATTTTGGATCAACTGGCGTTATCAGAAGACTGCAAGTACCTACTTTAAAAATAATAACAGCTTTGAATGGAACTAATGAAATTTCTTTTCCACTTGGGGTAAGATTAAGAGATCTACTGGTAATTATGTAGAACACTACTATTGTCACTTTCTGCATCACACTTCTGAGTTGGATTCAAGAGTGGAGGTATTTGAACAATAGTTGCTTACATAGTTCCTCTCAGGGGAGAAGAACAAAGGCAGGGAGAATTCATAATTTTGTCAACATTTAATTGTCAAAACATTTAGTTTAACATATTAGTTCTTACCATTACGTGGAGGCTATGGCTTTTAAAGTTCTTGCAAGATGGTCCCATAGTCAAGCTGAATTTGCAACCTGTGCTCTTGTAAGTATCAAATTTCTACTTAAAACACTTTTCTGGAGGTAATATTGCATGACATGTCGGGGCAACACTTTCTAGTGTTTGACCTGCCCTTATTGTGAAGAATTTTATCCTTCACCAACTGGGAGTTTGCCTTTCCGCACTGGTAACCATTGTGTGCCTTTTATTCTTCTATTGTGCACCTCTGAGAAGGAGCTGACATAGTCCTCTCCATAATCACTTTTTTGTCAACAATGAACTCTCGTCTCCCATTAATCCCCTTCTTCCTGAAGCTGATCAAATCTATTTTCTCCCTGGTATGATGTGTGCTCTGATTGCCTGATCATCTTACTGGTGACACTTAGAGACTTGCTCCAGTTTAGCAGCATCTTTCTTCTTGCCCAACAAGGGGAAGTTGTTTCAGTCAGCCAGTTGGTAACAGTCATTCTCCTGTGTCCTCACATGAGGTGTAGCCTTCATCAGCACGAGTGTGGGGCTGATGCATATTCAAATTGCTCTCCAGAGCCCTCCTGCAAAACTGCTTTCTCAATAGTGTGTTTTCACCATTGCTGTGCTGTTGTGGGGAGAAAGTTGTTCCTGATTTAGGACAACCTTCCACCTTTGTTTGCTTTGAACCTGGTTTCCACTGTCTTTATTTGATGGCCAGTGCTTCTCAGGACAGAAACTGTTGGTGCTGTGTTTTCAATGGAGTTAAAAGGTTAATACCTCTTGCATCCCATCTGTGTTGACTCCTTTCCAGGATGGGCAGTCCCAGCTTAAACAGTTGTGTAGCTTTCTTTGAGCACTTTCCTTGCTTTTCGCTCAACCTTTTTTCATTTTTAACTTAGACTTTTGAAATAAAGAAAGTAGAACTGTATGCAATTCTCAGGATGCTGGTGAACCAGAGATTTGTATTATCATCTTTTTCTGTTTTCTGGATGTTTTTTGTTTGTTTTCTTACTTTTTATTTATTCTCAGAAAAATTTCCAAGTTTTACCTTTTGACTGCCATGAAATGCTGAACTGCTGGAGATTCCTTTCACATTTGAATTCATGCTCATGAATGATAGTTGTAGGCTTAGGAGCCATCATTTTACATGGCTAGTTATGTCTACTCCTAGTGTGTGTAAATTTTGTTTATGTATAATTGTTTCATTTCCCATTTACTCTTGTCAGGTCTCTTTGCAATTCTTTAGCCATTGCTTTTACTTTCTTATGGATAAAATAATGGCTTTTACTTTCTTATGGATAAAATAATGTATTTGTATTTCCTTGCAGCCTTCGTATTTACTTTCTTTCTAATTCTTTTATGGAACAAGTTCTCTTACTTGCTGCTTGCTGTCTTTTCCAGGCTGTGCTGCTGATGATATTAGTAAAATAGATTGCAGCAAAGGCCCCTGTGAAACTCCACCAGTGAACTGTTTCTGGCATAGTGCTGGAGGTGATTGAAAAGTGGATTACAGCCTGCTGAAATTGAGTTTGATCTTAACCAAACTCTAGTTAAATCAGGTTAGACTTAAAAATCAGTTATTTCCCGAGGTTGTCTCTTTTAAGAAAGAAGCTCTAGTGCTGTACAAACAAACAAAAACCTCCAACAAAACAAAAACTTAAAATATTGCTACCCTGTGAAATAATGCTATAAGCCTTTTTTGATTCCAATTTCACTTGCAAGTATTGTGATTATATTTTCAAGTTAGAGATTTTAATATAGTTTCCATAGGTTTATATGAGTCTTGACAGCCTCATGGTGGGCTGTTTGGGTTTTTTGGTTTTGAGTGTTGAGTCTTATTTCAGTTGTTAGCAAGCTTACTTATAAAATACACTTCCAGTATGGGGAAATCAGTTTAGGAAATTAATGTGTTTGGTGAGTGTTCCTGGACTTTTTTTATAATGATAATAATCTGTGTCTAATGAGAAATTGCAGAGTGCATTAGGAGAGCCTAGTCACTAATTTGAGATTGGCTAAGTTGCTCCCACCTTTTCTTTATGTTCTTCAGAACACTTGTTCTTTGTGAACAAATTAGCACTGATGATTAAATTACAGATCAAAGTTCTTTAAGGAGTGTTAGGTAAGCTTTGTGTCAGGGCTGGCTGTCTGAAAGTATTTTGTATTTCTTACATGATCTGATGAGCTAACTAGCCTTTTTGGCAGTGTGGTAAAACAGAAAACTGAGGTTAATTTGTGTTTTGGTTTAATACTTCTAAGTTTGTTTGAGTTTTTGGATTTTTTTTTTGTCCCTCTCCCTCAGCAACATGGATATTCTCGTTTTCCTGTTCGGTCTTTTTTACTTTATCTTGAAGCTTTTTGATGTTTGTGTAAATAGTTGGTCAAAGCAACTTACTTGTAAGGTGACCAGTCACTGTATTGACAAGAACAGACACAATAGAAAACTGCATTAGGAGGCAAGCCGTTGGGATTTGCAGTAAATATATTATAGAACACAAGTGCATTGCCGATACTGCTTGTTTAGCAGTTTGCAAGGGCAATGGTAGTATGGATTTTTGAATTAGAAGGGAAGGACTGATCTTTCTGTGTGCTGGAACATCTAGTTGATGGCTGAGGATAAAATTGATTTAGAGAACAAAATGCTGCCATCTCTATTTGTGCCATTTTAAAGACTTCTATGGATTAGCAAGCAAAAACAAAAGAGCTCTGGAGAATGGGAACAAGAATGGGTATGCTTGCTGAGCTGCATCTTGATAAGATATTAAGTCTATGAGAACCTGCTTTTGTTACCTGAAGAAAAAGGACATCTGAAACTGGGTGGGCTTTATGATCGGTGAAAATCTGCCTATTTATGAATTTGTTTAAGTGTTGTAAACCTCTTGAAATGCCGTGCTCTCTGCTTCAAGACATGATGAGCTCATATTCTTTAAGTATAGAAATCTGAATTGAGCTGGGGAGAAGGGATGAAAACCCTACACTTCCTTGGGAAAAATGACTAAGGGAAAGATAATTCTTTTGTCCTTTTTTCCAACAGTTTCTATTTACAACCAAGTTTTTTGGTTCGTTAAGGTAAAGCATTCATCTTTCTTGAAGGTGTAAGGATATAAGGTCATTCTGAATTGCTATTGTTGTAACTGGTTATAGGATTTCCAGCCTTTTGGACGGTAAACTAGGCTAGCTGTCTGTAGCCTCAAATGGTGACTATGAATTGTCAGTTAAACAAATGCAACATTTTCAACAAGACCTATGGAAAGCTTTTAGGTTGTTTCTTCCAACTGAAATAGGAGCTCTAGGATCATGTCACTAGCAAGGATCTAGTGCCTCCCTGTGTCCTCCTAGCAGGATCAGCTATACCAGTGTCATTTCTGATAGGATGTTTGTTCTATCTGTCAGCAAAGACTTAACAGTACTGCCAACCTTCAAGCTCTTCAGGTAGCAGATTGCTTTTATGTCCTTGCTTTTGAAGTGCTTCTTCAGTTACAATTTCAGTCTTTTCTGTTGTAGCTTCAGCTCTTTACTATGCATTTTCTTCACCCTAAAAAAGGAGAGCAAATCATTCCCCTGCCTTCCAGAACCATGCTGCATACCTTTAAAGTCGAGTGTTCATTGTCTGAATGGTGTTGCCCCACTGAGGTACAGTACTCCAGGGGAGGAAATGCCGTGCTGAGTGGCATAGAAGGTTTGCTCAGAATACGGCTTATTGCGGTGGCAGCCTTTTCTGCAACAGCCTGCTATTGACTTATGTTGAACTTCTGATCCTCTGTGACCACGAGATTCATTCCTAAGGCCCATTATTTCCTTTTCTTTTATGTTCCTGTCTAGGCATGCTATGGGGCTTTATCCCTGTACTTTTTACTTTTCAGTCCATTTTCCCATTCACTGTAAAGTGAGTTCCGAAGCTATTCTCCAGCATATTCTGTCTTTCTCAGCTTGAAACTCTTTGCAAATTGAGGATTAGGGTAAATGAAGAGATCTTTATGCTTGTTAGTGGGAAACACTAAAAAATACTGGACCTATCATGAATGCAGAACTTCTTAGTTTAAAAAAAAACCCCACCTGATTTTATCCATACATGGTTTAATAATCAAGCAGTTTTGTCCTTGTTCCCATGAAGTTTTTTTGTTGTTCCTAATAATGCTATGACTGTCAGATCTTTAGCAAAGATGTTAACATGATCTGCTTCTCTTATCTGTAATTGCTTTACCCATTTGGACTTTGCATAATTCTGATGTTTTCTGCTGAAAAATATTTGAGCTGTGCTTTTTTTTATCCATTTCATTTACATTGTTGTGGATAAGAGGCTTTTTAATGATTAAAATTGAGTAATTAAGCTTTGCTGTTTCATTTGCTGTGTTTTGTTAGGCACTATTCATTTGACTTGTGAGGTTCTGCAAGGTGTCCACTAGCTGCTCTTCACTACTGTGCATTTTGTATTTCATCAGATCTAGTCGATGTGAAGATATTTTGCTTGGAACTCTGCCTCACGTTTCTTTGCTGTTTTGATGCCTTGGAATGGCTACCTAGAATAGAGCTAGACGAGATTAAGAGAATAAAAGTGGGTATTTATTAAAGGCCTTCTATAGGTACACCTTGGGCAGTCAGAAGCCTCCCAGAGGGGCTACACCCCAGATGTACCATGGTCAGGAATTTTTCAGATAGATATAAGTTTAGTCCATTTACATATCAGGGGTTAATTGTCCAATCACAGCTTCAGGTAATGAAGCCATACACCCCCAGTTTGCTCTCCCCCACCCACCCTAACTCACTTTTTTTTATACTTTCCAGGGCCTGAAGGCAGTAGGATGTCCTTGAGTTTCAGGCCTAGAGGAATTGTTTTGTTTGACCAAAATGTGAAGATAATAACTAACACTCCATATAGAGTTTAGAGTTATACACTCAAGCAGTACAGGATTTGAAAAATATAACAGTTAAAATCCTAAGGCTTCAGTTTAAGATGTAATGTTGACCTTGCATGACTAGTAATTTATAATAAATGATTTGTAATGATTCTAATATAGTTAAGATGCATACAAAAATGCATGGATTTTCTGGCTGTCTTGATGTCTCTTGACCGTATCTTCACTTTTCTAAATTTGGTGATCAAACCTGATTATTCCAATCTGTACAGAAGCTTTATATTAGTTGTTTCTTGCTATTGGCATATATGCTCTTGTGCTGTATATGTTTATACAGCCTCACTGGATTTAGTTTCTGCTTCATGAATGCTTTCCTATTGGTGCGAAGTCGATGAAGAATCTGAGATTTAGCCTCGGCACAATTCCATCCTTCCCGTTTTTCTTCTTTCCCTTCCACCTCCATATGTACATCTATTAACTGTCATCCATGTCCTTAATATTGTTTTAAAAATAAAATGTTGTCTCTCCATAATGCTCCCTGATCTCCCATGTTGGTAGCATGTCCTGTAAAGCTGACTGTACTAGTTGGGATGTGCTTTTCTGGAGTTTTACTTGGTTTTCATTTCCTTCCATTCCCAAACATTATAAATTGCAGTGATTTCAGTCTTAATCAAATTTGTTTCTATTGGGGCAGATTCAATGCACTCTTGTCTATTAGAATGCAATGTAGATGGTCTTTTTACTATTGTTTCTATTCTGTAAGCAACAGAATATATAACAAAACAATACAATTTTCTGTCATGTTGCCAAAGTTTTGCTGAATGATTTGTGAACATTTTTCCCTACACAGTGAAAATATTCATTATATTCACCTTCTGTGCAAATCCTATGTAGGAGATAGTTCCGCTAGTTACTATCAAAAGAGTTGTCAATCCTTTTAACTTGTTATTCATTAGTGAGTCACCTGATGGCATCTGAAGCATTGATATGAATATGTGCTTAAATTGTTTTTGTGACTTGATAGATTTTTGAAACTGAGCTGTGAATATTCTAAGCATTTTAAAATGGTGAAACTGCATTTAAAGTAGTGTAGTATACGTGACTTAGTTGGTATACTTAATTTGATAGTTATTTCTGAAGTCTGACTCTAGCATAGTGATTAGTCCCCCCCCTCCCCCCATAATTCAGATCCTTGTCTTAATATTTCTCTTTTGTTAGATGGCATGCTTATTGTTCTAGTAAATAAATTCTAATCCTACTGCTGTTAGTCTTACTTGAATGTTGATAAGGACAGAATCCTGACTGGGAGCTTTGTTATTGACTTGCATGCTGTCAATGTATGTGCTAGGTTTGAGGAATTTAGTGCTCTAATTTTTTTTAAAAACTATTATTCCAGGTTCTTCTTCAGCTTTGTAAGAGCTTTGACTTTCTACTGCTATCCCAATCAAGTGACAAGTACTGAAAAGATATTTGCAGAAATTCCAATGTAGCTTATAGGAATGAGAGCAAAATAGGAAGTAGTTTTAAAATAACATCCTAAACTCAATTAAGAGCCACTGGTGCCCTTTCCTGGTAGGAGTATAGATATACTTCTTATGCTTTTTAATCTTTCTCTTTTCTTTGTCTCCTCGTTGTTACCGTGTAGTGCAGTGTTGCTCTGTTGTCCAGAGTAAATCAAGTTCTTAAACCTTAAAGATAATACTGCAAAGTGTGCTGGATAATTTTGGAGACCATGCTGCTTTTAGAGCACCATAACAACTCTTTAGAGTGTAGTCAGATGATTAGAGGGGAACTCATTGACAGCTTATGTTTCTCCCAAAAAACTCTGCTCCCATCTTGGTTCTTCTGATACTTTGGCCTGTTCTCCTACTGGATGGATGTTCTCCTGAATTCATTTAGCTTCCTGATGTAGTGGTCTACTAAGCTGGCCCTTTCCTGCTTTGTATTACAGAAACGTTTTTTGCCTGACTAGTTGTTGAGATGCTTGACAGGTCTCTAGATGTCTGCAGTATGGTTCAAAGAAATAGTGTCCCTGGAGGCAAAGGTGGCAAAGACCTCTTCTGGATTGGAGTCAGCCTTTGATTTGTTCAGCATCTCTTGGAATCTAAATAAAAGTGGGAACTCTGTGTCCTGGAAAACAGCTTGAAAGTAAAACAAAGCTGTGTGCTCACTTAGGAGATTTAAATACCTCTGTGTGTATTTAAGGTTAGCTTAGGCTTGGAAACTAAACAATGGAACTGAAATTTAGATAAACACACCTTTTGTAGTTGTGAGTGCTTAACCGAGATGGGCTGAAGTTAGATTAAAGGAGAAATGTGGTAACTGCCCTCTTTAGCCAAGTTTAAGAAGAGTCTTGACATAGTGAAGATATGTGAAAGGAGCACTTCGACATCCTGACAACAGAGTCTGTGTTGCCAGATGGCTTTGTTTCAACAGGATTTACAGCTGTAAATGGGATGGGCAGTTGTGTACAGGGCTTCATTGAGAGGTACAGCCTCTCTATTATTATAAAGCATTGAAATTAGACATCTGAAATATATCCAGTCACTTTACACTTGAATGGGATCCAAATCTGTAGTAGATATTTGGCAAGTGTAGCTGTTGTCTGTGTATCATACGTAGCTTATGTTTAAATTAATGTGACCTTTCTGCAGTTTAAACAACGTCTAAGAATTCAGATAAAAGTAGTTTAGGTACTGAATTAAAGCCCTCTAATTTCACTTTGGAAATTATGTTGCATTCTGTGGCTTTATAATTTTGAATTTTTATTCTGTTAATATTTCTGCTGCTTCTTCCTTTCCTCACTCCCACTTACGATATGGTGGTATTTTGTTTTGTTCATTGCTAAAGATTTTTCATCCCAATCTTCTGGGATTTTAATACCATCTTGTGGGTGACTGATCTCACAATTAAAATGAGTAGTACAAATATGGGGCAGAAGGAAATCTGTGTTTATTAATTATATGTCATGCTAAACTGAAGTTTATGCCCAAAACAGAGAGATTATTTCTGTTGCTGAAATGAATGCTACCCATTGCTTCTTGTCAGATTGAATATCAAGTATCTGTTGAGAATAAACCTTTCCATTCCTTCCTATTGGTGAGAGCAGTAGTGATGACAGTGTTTATAATTTAAAATCCAGTTGGAAGGTTGACTTCCGCAGTTTGTCACGGGTTGGTTAATACGGCAGTAAAGGGGAGATGGATGTGGCTACTTGTGCAAGTCTATTACTCAGGAGGCCTGTAAATTTGATTGGCTGCTGCAGTTCTTCCAGAATCATTGGATTTGAGAGCAATAGAAAGATAAGATATCCAATTACCCAAATGATTTGCAGGGTTAGCCAACGTTGTCATGGAAACGCAAGTTGGAACAAATTAAATTTTAAGCAATAAAATAATCTTAAAGCACGTCTGGGAACAAGAAAATTTGGCAGTGGCACTTACCTGAATTGAATCTTAGCTTGACACGCTGTTGTTTGACATTGATATACTATGGGGGCCTAAACTTTTAAATGGCATGTTGCCTTTATTTTTATTTTTTTTATTTTGCAGCTATTGCCAAAATGGAATGTAGTGTATTAATTTTAAATAAAAGGGCATTCATAATATATGCATATCTCTGTGCTCAACCTGGATTCAATAACTCATGAATAGCAAAGTTCACAGAATGCTAGCCTTAATCATTTGAAGCTTTTGAGTGTTTAAGTTTTGAGATTTAATTATAATGCCAACATCGCCTCATCCCCTGAATTCTTAGCAAAAAAATTTTGGAGATGCTAGAGTCTTGCTATAGCAAGTACTAACAAAGCATGCAGAAAGTTAAGCTCAGTGAAATACGTCTTTTTCTGTAATTGTTCTTTGAATGTGTGTACTTTCTGTTGTTTTTGAAGGTCTTGATCACAAAAATAATAAAAGCCTTTGTCATTTAAGTGCACTGCTTGTTTCAGTGATTCTGTTGAAAAAATTAAAACACTAAACGGATATTAAACTTCAGCACAAGACTAAAATAGACAATTTCTTACTGCATTTCACAAGTCTTTGGGTATTAGAATTTCTGGCTTGCAGCAGGGATTTAAAAAAAAATGGTGAAGCATGTCCCATAAAGAGGGCTTTTATTCACATGCCTTACAGACAGATGGAGATGAAAACTGGGCTGAGGTCAAGCCATTTGCAGCATTCTCATAGGCTTCGATTTTCTTCTCATCTCCACCACAGATAATCTCAAATGATTCAGTAATGACCAAAAGTGCAACACTGACCTTTCCTCCCCAGTGGATTACTGTGTTACATGCTGTAAATGGCAGGAAGACCATTTTGTCCTTCCAGGAGGAATTCAGTGTTGTACTTGGCTTTCTAAGTCTTGGAAGTGTAAGCAGAGGCAGAGTGCCTAAGAATTACTTTCTAAAGCTTTTGTGAATGTGTTTTAACAGTATATTCCTTTCTGTGCATTAGAGGCTGATTCTCTGATCCTTTTGCTTGAAGGGAATGAATTAGGACATGCTTCTTTGCTATTATCAGAACTCTGGTGTTTTTTTGCTTTACTTTTAATCATGTTGTTATTAAGCTGTATTCTTCTGAATTTATTGCAAATTTTATTTTCAAAACTTGATCAAAATAATAGCATAAATAAAAATAAAAATGTAATAAATAAGAATATATAAACCTGTCCTTCAGAACTGGTGATAGAGTGCTTTCAGATCTGATCTAACTTTGTGATACTGGGAGTTCAGTGCAGGACAGAATAACAAGCTTCTGACATAAAATGGACCTTTTTAGCTAAGTATTGGTTTGTAAAATAAAATCTGTACAGCTTTGACGAGTCTCAGCAATAATAATGGGACACCTGTTGCAGTGCAAGTGATTGCTAAAACTAATGTGTTGTAAGATTTAATTTTTTTCTTAAATCACCATGGATGCTATAGCTGACGTTACTACTGGGATATGTATTGGTAGATGCTGGTTGGAGCAAACTCAGAATTACTCCTCTCAAAACCTCTGAAGCTGAAAGGGGATTAACTAATTCTCCTCAGAGGAGCTCAGTGTTCTTCACTCAGAAGTTGAACTTCTGGTTCCCATAAGCTAGGGCTTCTTACATTAGAACTAAAATACACGAGTGTTTGTTATGCTGTGAAATAGAATTTGGATACTTGTATTATACTTCCTTTTAATTCCATTGCAAAAATCTGTAGTTTTCAAGAAATTGTGGTGATTTAGGTATGATACCTTAGGTGGAGGTTTGGAAAGTACAGGCTATCAAAATGCAAAATTATCTGGAATAGAATGTTGTAAAGGAAAAGTTTACTTAGATGTGAAAAAATACTTTTTTTTTAACAGTGCAGAAGGAAAACAAAATTCAATTCTACAAACAAGCTTAAGTCCATAGTAAAATGCCTTATTTAAATGAGTATTATATTTAGTAACTAGTCTGGCTGTTTCGTTCTTAGTCATTATGTTAAGAATTCACTTTAACAAGTGAGCAAGACAAACTTAAGTACAAACACTTGAGTTTGGCAATGGTTAGGTCAAAACATTTAAGTCCTTAACTAAATGGAACAGAGGCAAAAAAATTACACAAGTGAAGAGAAAAAAATCCATCAGCTCAACTTAATTTTACAAAATGCAGCTGAATTGCTTCATGTTAATTTTTAATGATACTTCAGAAAGAAGGGTAGCACTTCAGTCAGGGGTCTGACAAGCTAGTCATTTGCAAATAAATCAAAAGACAATCATTACAGCAGCAAGAACCAGTGAATAATGTAGTTTTGTTATTCTTTGATGGGCCTCGCACTCAAGTTCTCTATTAAAAATGAATGCATTCAAGAGGGCTCTGCATTAAGAACACAAACAATTAAGGGCACTTCAAATGCTTTGCTAAGAGCTGCCATAGAGCTCAGAGGACTTTCGTGAGAGGTGCAGGCTTCTGTAGCCTGCTTTACCAAGGAGCCACGAACATGGGCAATTAGTCATGTTTGTCTATGTTTGAGCAGCTTTCTGCGAAGTTTCCTTTGTTATTCATCCTTAGGGCCTCTCTATATGTCTCAAGATTAGCAGTTAGGTAATAGTTATGTTGTATTCCAAGGCCTCTAGAAACAGGAGATAAGTACCTTTATTTTAAGACTTTCAAATTCATGAGCCTCAGGTCTGGGGGCTTACTCTAAAGACTCCAGTTACCGATGTCTAGTCTTGATTAAGGAAGCTGTCCTTGACTCTTTGAGAAAGGGGTTTTGCCTTCCAGAATGGATGTATATACACTCACAGGCACGTGCGCATGCATACTCAAGGGTATTTCACCTTAAGTAGAAAATGTACATTGCCTATTGAACTGTTGCATTTACATTTAAAGTAACAAATGTCTCTTTTCTCTCAATTCTGAAGACAACCTCTTGCAACACTTGATCAGCAAAATTACATTCATTATGCACTACAATCTAACTTTCACAACTTGTTAGACAACAAAAATATTTAATGTGTTTGCAAATGAAAATATTTTTTAATTAATATTAGAGGGCAGCAAACAAGAGGTGTATGAAACTGCATAGTTGGTAAATAATTTCAAGTACTTAAAACGTGTGTGAAAACTCTTAGACAAACTGCCTTTTAAATGCAAGCAGACTTTTTTATGATTAATAGAATAGACATTCCAGTTTTCAGTGTAGATGTCTCTTAACTGCCACTTGTCATAACAGCAAGAAATCTCAAAATAAACTTACTTTATGGCATGTACATTTAAATTTATCTAGCACTGTAATTGAATTAAGGCTACTGTTCACATATGGTCATCAATGATGCCCAGCTTTGGTAAAGACAAACTAAGAGGAATACACTTTTTTTTCTGTTCTGACGCTAAATCAGGTGACACTAACTTTAAAAAAAATTGGTTTGGAAAAGATGAAGGCATAATCAACTTTCCCTTTTAAAAAATAAATTAAAGAAAACATCTAACTGACCTTTATTGGAAGGCAGTTACAACCTGATGGACGTGATAGTGCATTCTTTTATGTTACTGTTTGATGTCATGTATGCTATTTTATTATAGTGAAGCTCAGATATATGGGGCTTGGGGCAGAAAAATCCAATCATATGGACAGCTTACATGTTTTACAGACTCTACTAAAACTAGAGTTGCATTTCATTTCCTTATAGCAACAATAAAGACATTTACTTCAAAACAGGGAGACTTTTGTGTAGACCATACAGGCCAAAGAACTTTTCAGTAGATGGCAAATGGGTTTCTTATTTTATTCTTTCTCTATTCCCCTCTTATCACCTGCTATGATTCATTGTTTCTGCCTGAAAAACAAAGTTAATCCCATTGGTCTAGGGCAATTAAGTCCTTGGATCCTAAACATTTCAGCTAAACATCAGCCAAACAGATGAAACGACTACCTTGCCACTGATTCCAGAGCTGATGTGCTCTGCTTTCTGTTCTGGAGAGATATACTAGGTATATGGAAAAATGCCCATTAGAACATGTGTTTGTTTGTTTGTTTTCCTTTAACAGAGAAATACCAACAGATTTGGTAATAGTTAAGTCTGATAAGCTGGTAACTTCCAAGTATTGTCTTTGCTATTATGTATGTAGCACTAGTACTAAAGAATAAACATGGAATTACAGATATTTTATGGTTGTGGCCCAGACAGAATAGAAAAGACTACTGTGGTACTCTGTGAAATGACAGCTCTTTCAGTTGAGAATAGAGATGTTCACCTTGTTGCGTGGGGTAAAGATTTCTTGTAAAGCAACTGCCACTTCGTTGCCCTTAGTTAAGAGAAACCTTTTAATCCTAGGAAGAAACCATGTCTGAACTTCCTTGGACGCTTCTGCCAAACTTTATAGAATGGGTATGTCAAATATCAGGCTTTGGTCAGGTGGAGTGCTTCATGTCAAGAGAGATGAGGAATTTTACAGGTCTAGATGCCATCATGTATTTTCCCTGTGTCTGTCAGAGGTTGGGAAGGAGGTGTTAAATCTCGCTAATTATACTTAGATCCAAAGCCACCTGTCTCCCGAGACATGAAACTAGAGGGTGGATTTTGTATCCCAATTATTATGTAACTGATGTATAAAGACCAACATATCACAGTGTTGTCTGAAAAAGCCTCAGAATTCTGGGAAGCTTCAGGACAAGGCTTGGCAGAGAGTTAACAGTTTTAGTCTGACTTAAGTGAGTTTATCTTTGTTCAGCTTTAATACCTGTCATTTCATAGAAGGCCTAATGATTCACAGTAGTTACTGCTGTTTTCTTCTATCTTGAAACATTTAAAAAAAAACCCCAACTATCCAAGAAATATCTTTATGGGTTAATTGTAAAACAGAGAATTGTAAAACAGACAGGAGCTTTTCAGTGTCTTTTACATAAGCTGTATTCTTGTCTGATTGCTGATTTTGTTTTTGTGCAACTGTGCTACAGTGACTGAAATAGCTGTTTTTAAAGAAGGCTGAGAAAATTGTATAGGTACCTTGAGAGTTAATTATAATAGTGGTTCTGAATTATGGGCAGATGTATAGGTCTGAAAGGCTGTAAACACAGATAACACTGAGTAATGAGAGGAAAAAGATTCCTTTACCCTATGCGGAATCCTGTTTTAGGTTGACATGCCAAAATAGATACAGAAGTACACGATATGTAAAGCTGTTGAAAAGTGGAACTCAGATTTTTTTGTCCTGCTGTAATCTCTGTTGATTTCACTGAAGGATTGTTTCATTCTTTACTGGTCCCTAACCTTGTTGTCCTGCTGCTCATGGTTTCACAAATTTGCTGTTATAGATTATCACATTTTCTGATCTGATTCTCTTTCCTCGTTTGCATTATTTTAATTCTCTTTCAATATGGATTTTAGAAGTCTGTACTTTTCGTCCCCATTCTTCCTCACTTCTGTTTTAGTATTTCTTTTATACTCCCAATGGTACATTTCTGTCGTTTTACCTTCTAACAGGCAGATAAAATTGATCATGAAAGAAGCATTTTTCTTCTATGCCTGTTGCTTTAATGTTTCGCTGCTTGATAATTTGAGTAATAAGAAATCTACCTTTTAAAAGGCTTTTCCTTGGAGTTAATGGATTTTAAAAAACGCTCTGCTTATTAATGAAGTATATACAAGGACCAGATTTGTGCCTAAATGTGTATACAGATTAGGTGCTTTAGACATGGCAGATGTCCTAGAGTTGCTAACAAAATCTCTTTCCTTGTCTGGGCTTATATGTTTAGTATTTATATTTGCAGTAGTATGAAAAATAGGTAATTCTTTTCTTACTTTCCTCACTGTCTGAACTTAATATAATCCTGTATAGTAGTTAATATATGTCAAACCCCCTAAAATTCAGTTTTTAATCAAAATACTTTTCCTCTGTAGACAGAAATCGCGAAGAGATTGAATACAATTTGTGCACAAGTCATCCCATTTTTGTCTCAGGAAGTAAGTAAAACTGTTCAGCTGTTAAAGTGCAATTATGTTGTTTTTCTGTTTGCAAATTAGCTAGTTTTAAGATGTTAATTTTATCACAATACACAAGTGTAAGGAACATCTGTTATAGCTGAAGTGTGCAAACCCCCTGCTAATTTGATCTAACAAATCTGAGTTCCAACTAGTGACAATGGCTCAGCCTCATTCATTTCCTGAGGAGAGTGGGAGTCTATAAAATATTAGCAATACAAGAAAACGCTTTCATTTCTAATCATGGTGATTGCTTATTGGATATTCAGTTGTCAAGTGTAGAACTAGTGAAATAAGCATGCTTATGTTCTCTGTATAATTTCTATCAAAGGTGAGTGTTTTGTTCATATGTGAAACACTATTTAAGTTTGTAAACCTACATTTGCTCAGAATGACTGTTATTTAATATGTTGTGGGCAGTTGCTGTTACATTTTGAAACTTGTTATTTTCAAATTCTACATTTGTGCAAAGAGTATTTGTAATTCTTGATTTCAGTGGTCAGTTTTCCCTGTTTGAAATTTCATTTGATTTTGCTATGTGGGCACAGTCTATGAATGTTAAAATTGAAACTAAAGTGAAGTTGACATTGTTGTCCTGTCAGCTTAATTAAAAATGATTATTCATTTGCCAGGAAACTAATAATGAAGGGACATAGGGTAAGAGATAAGCTGGCTGCCTTCAGGTCTCTTCCTTCCTTTTGAACAAGTGAAAAATAAGGCATTCTTACCTTTTACCTGCATGAGATGTCTTGCAATGGGTGGTGTGGGCTTCTGCAGACGAACTGGTTATTCAAGTATTTGTGATTCTGGTTTGATATGGTGTGGTAATGCCTTAAAATTAATTCTTCCTTGTACCCCTTCTTCTTTCAACAGCATCAGCAACAAGTGGCCCAAGCTGTAGAACGTGCCAAACAAGTGACCATGGCTGAACTGAATGCCATCATCGGGGTACGTGGCCTTCCAGGTCTACCTCCTACAGTGTGTATAACTTGCTTTCATATCTTACTGCTTTGCTATTTTTAAAATGAATTTAATGTTTTGATGTCTGATGTGTTTTGATGCCCAGTGTTGCTGAAGTGTTTTTGCTTCACGCAGATTTTAGCAGAGATAAAGGTAATAATAGTTTACTTTGTCAGAACATAATTTTGTCCAGCAGTGCTGCATGTAACAGAACTTTTTCTGCAAGAAATATAGTTTTAGGAGAGTTGCTTGTTTATTTATGAGTATTGTATGTCAGTTGAGCTAGATACTTTTTCCTTATGCTTTTTGTGACACTTGAGTTCTTGGAGCTTATACAACTATTCATTCTTCTTTCTTTCCCTTTCTTGTGATTCTTTCATGAATTTTAAATTAGCAAGCTGCTGAATAGAAACTTCACTTGCTTTTGAAGTAGTATTAATTGTCTGACACAGTGTTCTAATAGCCTTTCACCAAGAATGTGCTTTTAAATATGCTAAAAAAAGTTAATACTACTTGCTTGTGACTGGTTGTCAATCACAAGTAATTTGCTTTGTATTAATGAACTTTTTGAACCATACATTCCTTCCACTGTATGAGTTCATTTCCCCTGCCACTAAGTCTGGAATATTTCTCATGTTTTCTGCCCTTCCGACTAAGTGAAAGAAGTAGCCGAAACAAGAACCTGTCCTTTCTGATTTTATTCATATGTGAGCGCCTTGAGCGGATTCAAATTACTCATTTATCAATTTATGTTAATTGCTTGTGAGAAGATGCCCTGCTGGTCTTTATAGTTCCCTCAGACACTTTGTAATGATAATTAGACATGCTGCTATACGGATTAACAGTGCCATAGTCCAATGACGTCTACAGACAATGGAACCAGTTAATCCATCTGTGCTTAAAATTACATCCCAACTGGAGATGGAAAAAAAAAATAGGAGTGAGGGAGGATTAAAAGAATGAGCCTCAGCTTGAAAATGCTCCTTTCATCAGTTTCTCAATTGCAGATCTGCAGTCGGTTTGCCTGTGGTAAGCTATTGGCAGTCAATTAGGTGAAATAAACTGGGAGGGTGACCTTCATTTCCTTTTAATAGCTTTTCCTCCCTGAAATGGGGAGCTTCAGTGGATTTTCAGCTTAAATTTTGTTCAAGCTGCTTTATTACACTTGACAGATTAGCTTTGCATAAACATACCCCCCCTTCAAATCTGTGCTGTTTTTCCTTCGTATCAAATTTTGACTGTTACTTAGTTGATTTGCTAATCACATCTTAGAAACCCACACAATTACATCTGTATTTGTCAGAATCTCCTCTATGCTTTGCTTGTGTAATGAATTAGTTTATGAATACCTGATTCGATCTTTGAAATACGCCACATGTACTTTCGTGGCACTCGATTAGCAAAGATTAGAGAACCGTACTTTCTTGCATTTTTTAAAATGAATTGCTTCTTAAGGATGAAAATGGAATGGAAAAGCGTTCGTTATGAACTAGTTTTAAAGAAGAGTTTATGCAGTAAAAGGAAACATAGTAAAATATATTTTAAAAGATTATTTCTCGCCTTAAAGTAGACAAACCAAATTTTGCTATCTCAAGCCTTGTCATCAGTTTCTTTTTAAAGTCTGCACAATGCAGTCTTAAAAGCCATAGGATCTACAAGTACCACATGCAATTAAGAACTTTTCAGTTTTTGAGGGAGCAGGAAGGGAAATTATTTGGAAGCAGGAATAGTAGTCTCTACCATTTTTGTTTTATAATAATCTCAGATTTACATGAAGAAATGCATTCCTGTGTCTTACGAAAGACTTCTGAATGATGCCATACCATACAAATCCAAAACTGTGAGTGAGGAAATTAACATGCTGAGCACAAAATTTGTTTGACCATGTAGATGCATACATTTACATAATGCCAAAATTAGATGTATGTCCCAGTGATCTTTTACAGTCTTATTAATCAATAGTTACCGTGTGCCGCACAATAAGTTTCATGCTCTGACATATGCTTGGTTTTGTTTGAAAGGGATGGTGTATGTCCTGGAAAATCTGAATAGCATAAAATCAGGCTGACAATTCAGTGGACCTTTGCTCCCCCTCACTGAGCACTCAGGGTGTCAAGCCCTTTCCCCAGAGGGGAGGACACATCAGAAGCCTGTCTGTTCCTACAAGCGGCAGCTGCACCGAGGGTGAGCCCGGCACAGTTTGATAGCAGCTGTCAGTATTGTTCAGGGGCCCGACTTAGTGTAAAGAACAATGGAAGGGCCATGCTGCTAAAGTGCAGTGTCTTTCAAGATAAGAAAAGATATAGTAATTTAACGGTTTAGACACCTATTATGGGCATGAAAGATCATCAAACTTCTTTTCGGGATGCAAATAGGCTGGACCAATCTGTAGCAGCAAAGATGCAATTGAGGGGCTTCTGGTGTCACTACCTAAAATACATGCATGTGATAATTCTTGAGGATAGGAGGGAAGTTTAATTTTGCTAGCTGATACTAACTTGCCTGATTTCTCTTGACTAAATAAAATTTTGCATTTTTACCAGGATTTGCTTTCCCCCCCCCCCCTCCTTTCTGTCCTTAGGGGCAGATTGTTTCCTGACACCAGATGATTCAAGAGTTTCCCAATTGGCTTCCTTCAGTTAGAGAAATTCCTGTTACTCCTGTCAATGTGTGAATTCTGGAAGGGAACAAAGGCTTTTTAATTACTGGGAATAATGTAAAAGAATTATTTTGGACTACATTTATTTTATACTTTGTATTTCTAGTTGAAAAAAGGGAAGCGTATTAGAGGACAGACTATGAGGATAGAGAATTGCAGTCTCACAGGACTGGGATTTTTCAGAGAATTTGCCTACAAAATGGAAAGTCAGGCTTTGGAGTAGGTGTATATTAAGCACATACAAAACGGAATGAATAAATTGACACATTTTTTTAAGAAAGAAATATAGTTGGACTCAGTGAGCTTTCAAGCAGTGCTAATCCTCTGTGTTGATTAAAAATTCTTTCTTCAGGAAAAAACCATGGATGATGTTTGGTTATTAACAATCATACTCCTAGCCTTACACTTCTGCGTGTTCTTGAAGGCTTTTACTTTCAGCCATTGGGTAGCAGTGGGGCTAAACGATCTCCTTTCAATTTTTTTTAAATAGCACCATTTAATATTCTATTAGAGTAGAATGAAGTAGCAATTTTGCTAGATAAATAATGAACAAAGCAGAAACACTAACTAAAAGGATAAGTGCCCCCATTAACTCCTTGGCATTGCTGCAGCTGCAGGCAGTGTCCACTTCTGTGGTTAAGGAACAATCTAGATCATGGTATGAAAGAATTAAGTAAACCATTATGGTTTAACTTGAAAGCTTGTTTTGGCTTCTTTGTGGGTGGTTTGGGGTTTTTTTTTTTGTGTTTTGTTTCATTGTTTTCTTGTAATATGTCTAGAATGTTAGGGAGTATAAGTGACAGATAAATTGGTATGTCTAGGTGTGAACAATACAAGATTAGATTTACTTTCTAATAAATAAACTAGTTTTATGAGTAGAATACGCAGATATCTAAATGAGAAGTACAAGCAGCAAGCTGGAAACTTTCTTTAGCACTGCATTTTTGATGCATGATTTCAGCATACCACTGAGAAGCCAGGTATGTCTTATTTTTCCTGTTGAGGTGGGTTGCTAATGATTTAGTGAAATATGTATCTTTTGGACTGACAGTGCTCCAGAGACAGATTGAGTTGTTGGCCTCCAAGAGGCCTCTCCACTGTTGCATGAGGTGATTGGCTAAAGGATTAGCAAGATGTGGGATTATTTTTTCTCTCTTGGCTGTGGTTGCCAGCTATCTCTGGGATTGTAGTGTGTGAAGCTTAAGAGGATGAGGTTAACCTCTTGAGGGTTTATTCTTATGAGTGTGTAGTTAATCCTTAGAAAGCCTATAAATAACTAGGCTGTATGTTTCATTATAAAATAGAAATACAGACTAGAGCAGAAATGAATGCAGAATTTAGTGCAAGGGAAGAGCTAAGCAGCTGTAGCATTACTTTACATCCTTCTCAGCCATGATCTGCATTATGTGCTGAGGGAGGGGAAATTGCCTAGTTCTTTTAAATTAAATAAAATGAGATCTAGTGAGCACAAGACACTCTCCTCCTCACTTTTAACATAAACTCCGTAACCCCAAGTCTAAATTACTGAACTCTGGCAACAGGAGCTCTATTGTGTAGCGACATACTGGGCTATTCTTCATATTTTAGAACACATAGAAACCTTAATGTTATCCTAGGATTCATGGTAGCAACTTTTAGAATACAAAGGTTCCCGACTTAGTTTACCAGTTTAAAGTAGATAACAAGGGAAGAGGGTATTTGTCAGCATGATAGTCAGTATTCTCAAAATAATGGTCAGATTTTTGCTGTTGGTGCTATTAAGCTTGGAGGAAAAATAAGGAAGTGATATTGATGTGTGCTGGTAGCTTGACCTACTCAAAAGAGAAAATCTGGGAGAAGGTGTGCAAAATATGAAAGAATGGTGTTAACCAAACTTGGTTTCCTCTTAACACCCCAGCCCACATACCCACTCTCTGTGGACTGATGGGAAATGAAGAATCTTGGTGCAGCAATCTAGAGGAAGGTAGTATCTAAACAAGACAGTTTTCTGCAGAAGAAGGTATTCCCACTCATTCTGGAGAGGGCAAAATTACATTCAGAAGTTGCACAGAATTGAATTGCAGGCCAGATCTCCCTTGTCTTGCAAGGCTTCATGTGGATGGAAAAAGCTTTACCTTGGATCTTGCCCAAAAAGAACAACAAAAGAACTTCAGGTGGATCTCACCAAGATCTACTATCTAAACTACAAGTTAAAGGTGAGACCTCTGACAGCTAGAAATATAGTTACAAATCTGTGAAACCTAAGAGCTTTCAAGGAAAGGAGTGCAAGTATGACAGTTGAACAAAAATATTAGTAAATAGTGCTAAAACCTGAAGATATGCAGCTGCAACTGTGAATGCAGAGAGAAGATGGATTCTTATAACATGTGAGCTACCAAATGTGAGTTGGAACCTCTTGCTAGATTCCTTTTTCCTGAGTGGGTGTTGGGGATATAGTGTGTACACTTGGAATGTTGTAGACCATCTATAGATGGTCTGTTTTGTATCAGAGGTGAATGGAAAGTTTGGAAAAACGTTTATGCGATAATAGTGAACAAAAGAAATTCTAATTGGAATGTGATTTCAGGAAGGGTTAGATAGAAGGATTTTATATTGAGGGGTTGATTGATTCATTTTGTGTACTTGGCTCAAAATTATTCTTTTTTTTAGACTGGTTTAGAAAGAATGGTTTTGGTGCAATATAAGGGACTGAAGCTGGATAGAAATGCTGGAATGGTGCAGTTGAAAGCAAGAATTTGCAAAATGTGGTTGGAGCAGTATGTGTGTGTTCATATATGTAATTGGCACAGAGGGCAAGTTATTTAATCCTAGAGGAAAGTATTACTTCCCCTAGAAGGTGATTCAACTCACCTCTCCTGATTCAAGTGTATAGTCAGAATAGCTTACCTTGTTTGAAGATGGTGATAAAGTGGATAATATTCATAAAAACGAAGTTATTAAGTAAAAGGAGACAAAATGAAGAGATGTACATAATTTTTCTCTCACAAATGTTTGCTTTGCTTTCATACTTACTGAGACATGTGGGGGAATTGGAGTAGATAAAGAGTCAGTAGGCTAGAGATAAAATGTGATGTAACCTTCAGTACTTGTCTGGAAAGTACCTAGAAATATGATAGGTTTGGAGGAGGAAGGATTTGGGTGGGAGAGGTGAATTAATTGGTGCAGACAAAAGAAAAATTCAGCTTGGACTGCATATGAGGAGAAATGAAATGTAAAGAAGTTAGTTGAGAAAGGACGAAGGATGGTTATGTTCATGGAGTTGTCTGATCCCAGTGTGAGTAGGAGTGGAGAAAGTTGTTGGAAGTTAGTATGTTGAATGATGCAGAGCTGCAGGTTGGCCTACTTGGCAGTAAAAGTGGTGCAAAGAATGAACCATACAGTTTTTGAGGAGGAAACACTGATAAAGGGAGGTTAACTAATTGCCACTGCTTACATAGGAGTGGTGTGGACTGCACAGGCAAAATGTGCCTCTAACTAGGTGCCAGTGTCACCAGTGGAATCACTGAGAGTAGGAAAGTGCAGAGGAAGATGCAGGTGGAAGAAGATATCGTGGGACACGAGTACTGTAAATATTAAACATGGGAAATGTGCAAGAAAACAGCAACCTACTTGCTGTGCTTT
Source organism: Sturnus vulgaris (assembly GCF_052056855.1). Taxonomy (NCBI): domain Eukaryota; kingdom Metazoa; phylum Chordata; class Aves; order Passeriformes; family Sturnidae; genus Sturnus; species Sturnus vulgaris. Next base: position 45,043,801 of record NC_142283.1, read on the forward strand.
TCATGGAGGAAGAGCAAAACAGACTTGAGATAGCGACTGTTTGGGAGGACTGGACAATAAGCTTGCTTTCCTTACTCTTGCACAGTACATAGTACAGCATATTTTTGTAACTCTTCAATATGCGTGCACGTTTGTTCCAGTTGCAGAATTTGTAATCTAGTAACTGCGCTTTTTGAATTTTTCAGAGTACTTGCTGAGCTGCCAAGGTTGCTATCTTGTACAAGAGTTAATTGCCTGAAATTAGTACTCACCTGTCTGAAACAGTATGTAGTACTATTTGTAAAGGTGCTGGCTAACTGGCTCTTCAGATTGAGTACTTACAAGCAGTGGTAGTGAGGAAGTAAAAGCAAGAATTTGCAGAAGTGCTTAAATGCATGTTCAGAAGTAATTGTTGTTTGGTGTGTCGAAGTCATTACTGAACGTAGAGAAGACATAAAAGATTCTGGTCTTGGCTTGGAATACGAAATAAAGATTGGTGTAGTACTTTTCCTATGACTGTCATATTTTTCATTTTCAGGTGTCTCTGAAGTGTTTTTGTAGTTAGTACTAAGTACCTGGGACAAAAGAGTAGTGAGTATAATTTCAAATCCTCTATTTAACTTCTGTATTTTAATTTACCAAAAGACCTTGTTACTTAATTTCTGTCATGTTCAGCAAGAGTTAAACTTCAGGAGACTAAAAGAGCCTGGAAGGAAAATAAATAGTTTTTAAGATAATCATACGTCAGTAATAAAACCCTCTAGAGTAAGATCTGTAAGTCATTTCCAAATTGGTGCATGCTTGAACTAGTTGTTTTTGGCAGCTGTGCAGTAGGAGCATGCTTTTGAAGTGTTGTTGGATGGTGGTGGTATGCTAACAGTAGCTAAAAAGGCAAATACATAGATTTGAGGTTAGAAGGTGAGTAATAGCAGGAATTTATGGTTGCCGCAGAAATGAAATGTGCTGGCAGTTTCTGCAGAGCAGAAGCAGTGTGTGCTGACAGCTTCATTCTAGAGACTTCAGGCTTGCATCTGAGCCTTCAGAGAAGGCAATATGTACTTGTCTAAAATTAAAGAAAAGCTTTGTTCTTGAACTGACTTAGACTGACAGTGACAGAGGAATGTGAATGGTTTCAGAAAACCAGCCTTTGTCTTGTCTGGACCAGGAGATTTTAATGTCTTCTTCTGTGACTTTCAGACTGTGGTTCTGAATTTGTTACTTTATTTTGGAGTCTGGGAAGTCCTTTGGTGGAGACTTGATCGTTTTCCTGAGCAAGGATAATTTTTTCTGTGGCGGCTCTGACTCTACTCTTCCTGTCCTGTGGCATCTTTTTTTACAAAGGCTTGTCTGGCTCTTCCATTGTGGAGGTCCTTTTCTCCTGGTTGCCTTCAGCTTTGCTGTTTATCCCTTATTTCTTCAGAATTTAGCCTAAGAAAAGAAAAGAAAAAACAACATGATTTTATCTAAGTTAAAAACAAGAAAAATAATTAATACCAGGGCCCTTAAAAACATGGTCTTCTGATTAATTTCTATTTGGCTTTTTTGGTTGTCTTTTTTTTGCTGTGGAGTGTTTGAGACAGGAGTTGGTCTTAAGCGAGCCCTGTAATACAGGTTTTTATATGTACAAACACACTGAAGACTGATACTTTTTACGTAGAAGTATAAACAGTCGATATATGTGTAACATACACAGAACAGTATATGTATGTCATATGTAACGATATATTACTGATATATTAAGATGTAAAATATTGTGTATATATCATATAGAATGTGATGGGCTAGTACATACATGAAAGGTTATACTAGCAAAAGGACTTTAGTTTGTGGGCTGCTTGTTGTGTACTCTTGCTTCAGTGGGTCTGCCCGTGCTACAACCTACAGAGTTTTAGGTTGATTTGCATTGCCTAAAAGCACAGAGGAAGGAAGAAATCCCTTTTCTGTGGACAAAAGCCTTTGTGTGGGTGCAGCTATAGTAGAGGAGTGTTAATGTGCCTTGGGGAGAAGATGTCACCGAACTGGAAGAATTCCATCTGCTGGTGATGCCCTGCATCCTCACTGCAGGGCTCTGCCTGCATGTGGTGGGATGATCCACAGAGGCTCCTCAGTGTGGAGAGGCTGCTAGTGCAGACCTACTCTGGTGAAAATGCCAATCCTACTGGCAGTGCTATGTAATTATTCCCTCTATGACAATGGGAAATCCTGCCATTTAAGAATTATCGCTAAAAATTTGTTAAATAGTTAATTGCTGATCACTTTAGCGGAAAACAGCTGATGGGCTTATTCACTGGGTGCGGTGGCGAATCATTTGGGTGGGGTCACCCACACCTGTCATTTACTGTTTATAAAAGTGATCTGAAGTGTATTATCTCTTATCATTTTAATTCTGCTGCCTGGGCTTGCCCTTGAAGATGCCAAAAGGAAAGGCAGTGAAACTTACCTGTTTACAGTAAGACAGGAGGGCACAGCGAAGAAAGAGTTGCTGCTCAGATTTGTACTAAGGGAAGATAAGAATCCTTTCTTCCTTGGGATGTTCAGTGGTGTAATGTGGAAACTAATCAATGGTTAAGAAGTTATCCTTATATATTATTTTTTAAATGCTTTTTAAATTAAATTGGGAAGCACTGAAGACTTGTTTCTTAGTTCTGTAGGTGTAAAGCTACTGTATTAAAATTTAGGAGTGAGATCTCGTGATTCAGCAAAAGTACTGTGTGTGTAGTGGTACTGGCTATGTAATTAAGAGCAGCCCAAGCCTTTCTGGTGTTGCAAATTCTTTTCTTTTCCTTCACATCGAAAAAATTCAAAATTTCTCATAAAAGTAGGAAATATTTCAGAATGCAGGCCGAAGATTGCATGTACAGAATCGGAATCAAAGAATGGTATGGTTTGAAGACACCACAGGGGGACATCTGGTCCCACCTCCCTGCTCAAGCCAGGTCATCCCAGAGCACACGAGCACATGGCACAGGATTGTGTCCAGATGGTTCTTGAATATCTCCCTTGAGGGAGACTCCAAAACCTTTCTTGGCAACCTGTGCCAGTGCTCGGTCCCCTGCATGGTAAAGAAGTTCTTCCTTATGTCCAGGTGGAGCTTCCTGTGCATCAGTTTGTGCTCACTGCATCTTGTTCCATTGCTCAGCTCCACCAAGGAGAGCCTCCATCATCTTCTCTCCCTTCAGATACTCACACACAATGATGAGCACCCATCTGCCATCTCTTCTAGAGGCTGAACAGGCCCAGGTCTCTCAGCCTTTCCTCTTATGAGAGGTGGTCCATTTCCCTAATCACCATAATAACTTCATTAGGCTTCACTACAACTGAGTAGAGGGGAAGGAGTCCTGCTAGTAGAAGGCTTGCTTTGCTGGTACTGCTCTCACTAATGCACCCCAAAACACACACCCAAAACACCATTGGCTTTCTTGGCCACCAGGACACACTGGTGGCTCATGGGCAGCTTGCTGTCCATCAGGAACCCCAGGTCCTTCTCCATAGACCTGCTTTCTAACACATCAACCTCAGCCTGTGCTGGTGCCTGGGGTTGTTCCTTCCCAGTTCAGGACCCTGCATTTGCCCTTGTTGAATTTCAGTAGGTTCTTGTCTGCCCATCTCTCATCTTTTTGAGGCCCTTCTGAAAGGCTGCACTCTGGGGTACTGGCCACTGCTCCCAGCTTTGTGTCATCAGTGACCTGCTGAGGAGGCACCTGTCTCTTTGAGTCACTGATGAACAAGTTAAGCAATACTGGGGTTATTTTGAACCTTGGTGCAGGCTTCCAGCTAGGCTTCATGTTGTCTTGAAGTAGCTTCATGGATTACTTTGAGCATGTTGCTGGACTTTCAGTATCTTATTTTTTTATTTTAATAGTTAAAGTGATGCAAGGGCTTACTGTCCTTATCACTCTATCAGTGGAGCAGTGAAATAAAACTTTACTGTTTTATTTCAGTTACCTTAGAGCTGAAATTATTTGTGAAAAAAGGACTGTTTGGGGAATGTGTGTGGCAAACTGCCTTTATCCCAGTATAGCATCAGTTGTCTGTTTCATGAGAGGCAACTTATGCAACCCTTTCCTGCTTAAAAATGTTGTTGTGCAATTGATACTTATTAGTGTGGTTTGCATTGTCAGAACAAGCGAAAACAGGAAATGGGAAAACCTTTGAAGAGCTTTCTGTTCAGAAATCTAACAAACTTGAGTTAACTTATCTTCTTGGATATTTGCTTTTTTCTGACATAAATTCTCTTGGCAGTAAAGTTGTGGGGTTTCATTTGCTTTTTGTGGGAGTGAAAAAATCAATGTGAAGACCCAAAGACACTACCCTATACATGTCCTTTAATAAAGCATGAAAAAGAAACAAGATTTTACCCATGAGACAGTCGGGCCTTTAAATAATCATGCCACTGCCACACAAATTCTGTATGTGTGAAATATACGGCTTTGAATAGCTTTTGCCAATGTTGTCCTTTTATGGACTTAAATTTCTGTAGTACAATGACATTTCATGTGGTTTATGGATGGAGGAGACTTGCTAAAGACACTATTCTTTGTTTCTGAAGGGACATTCTCTTCTCACATTGGGAACTGTGGCTTGTTCACATAAGGATAGTTTTCAAACAACTTCTACAAACCCACATTCTTGGCTCATTAGCTAGACATGCAGTGGTGGGCACTTTAAAGTTTGTTTACTGTCGTAGAGTGTGGCTTTCTTCCTGTTAGAATAAAGGATTTAGAAGACGAGGAAACAAGGAAACTAATTTGACCAAAATAAATATTTCAAAGGAAGTAGTTAATTATAGAAGTACCTGACTCATTTTTCTAAAACTTGTTTTAACAGGGAGACAACACTAATCAGTAAGAATTGGCACATGGTCTAGTGGCAGGCCTGTCCCTAGCAGGGGGGCTACAAAGATGATTAAGGAACTGGAGCACTTCACTTATGAGGAAAGGCTTTCAGACTTGGCCTCTTCAGGCTCGAGAGGAGATGGTTGAGAGGAGTCCTCACCAATGTCTATCAGTATCTGAAGGGAGGGTGTCCAGAGGGTGGATCCAGGCTCTGCTTGGTGGAGGCGAGCAATAGGACAAAAGGCAACGAGCACAAAGCAATGCACGGGAAGTTCCATTTGAATATGAGACTGAACTTCTTTACTTTGTGGGTGACCCAGTGCTAGAACAGATTGTCCAGAAAGGTTGTAGAGCCTCCCTCACAGGAGATACTCAAGAAGCATCTGGACACAGTCCTGTGTGCTCTGGGATGACCTGACTTGAGCAGGGAGGTTGGACCAGATGTCCTCCTGTGGTCCCTCAAAGCCTCAGGCATTCTGTGATTCTGCAGTTTGCAAACTATGAAATTGGTAATGTTGGAAGTGACCACTGGAGGTCATCTGATCTACTTGCCCCTGCTCAAACAGAACCACCTAGGGCCAGTTATGCAGGACCATGTCCATACAGCTTTCGGGTCTGTTCAAGGATGGAAACTCCAAAGCTCCCTGGGTAGCTTGTTGTGCAAGGGCTCAGTCAAAAACGAGTGTGTTCGAATGTTCACAACGAACTTCCCATGATTTAGTCTGCACCCATTGCCTCTTGTCTTGTCATTGGGCCATACAGTGATGAACTATAAAGGTAAGGGACTATGGTGTGTCATATGAGGAGGGGCTGAGAGACCTGGGACTATTTAGCCTTCTCTAGACATATTGTTGGATGTTCTCTTTTGTTCATGTCTCTTGTAAGGAGAAACCCAGAACAGGACAGAATAATCCAACTGTAGTTTCAACAGTGCTAAGTAGAGAAGAAGGATACCCTCCCTCGACCTGCTGGCAATACTTTGTCTAATGCAGCCCAGGATGCCATTCACCTGCTTTTCCACAAGGGAACATTGCTGCTGGCTCATGCACAATTTGGTATGGAAGGACCTTTTCTGCAAAGCTGCTTTCTAGCTGTTTGGACCCTAACATTTATGAATTTCTGGGATTGTTCCTCCTGGTGTAGGATATTGCACTTGCCCTTGTTGGATGTCGTGAGATTCCTGTGAGTGCGTTTTTTTTTCCAGCCTGTTGAATTCTCTGTGAATGTTATCATAGCTGTCTGGTGTATCAGCCACTCTGCAGAGTTGTGTACTGTCAGCAAAAGAAAGCAAACTCAGACCTTAAGTTTTGTAAATTTCTGCAGTGGTACTGAAGATTAGGGTTGAAATAGGTCAGAAGGAAGTGTCTTTTGGGAGTTATTAACACACATTGTGTGGTGATATTATCAAGTAAAAAGAAAATGTAGAAGCATCAAGAAGGAAACATGACAGCTGCTGCCAAAGCAAAATTGGGAAATGGAGCAGTAAGCAGTATATATTTGGTATTTAATGAATAAATCTCTTTACCTATGATACAAAGGTTTGGATTGAAAGAAGCATTTAAAGATGAAACCCAACCACTCTGCCATGGGCAGAGACACCATCCACAAGACAGATTGCTCAAAATCCCATCCAGTCTGACTTTGAGCACTTCCAGGGATGGGGCATCCAGTGTCTCATCACCCACAACATAAAAAGTTTTGTCATTGAGTCCAATGTAAATTTTCCATCTTTCAGTGTAAAGCCACAGCCTCCTGCTCTGTAGCTACAGTCCTGGTAAAAAGTCTCTTCATTTTCTTAGAGACTCACTAGGTATATAAAGAGCACAGTAAGGTATCCCTGGAGCCTTCAGGCTGAACAATCCCAACCTTGTATCTTTTAATTAGGAAAGTTGTTTTAACCCTCTCGGATAATTTTTGTGGGTCTTCTCTGAACCTGCAGGTTAATGTCTTTTTTGCACTCTGGACTCCAGAGCAGGGCATGGTACTTCAGTAAGTATCTCATGATGTAGAGAGAAGAAGAGGGACAAATCACTTCCTTTGACCTGCTGGCTAAATTCTTTTAATGCAGCCCATGATGCAGTTGACTTTCTGGGCTGCAGATGAAATAATCCAATGATTTATCTTCTAATACCTGCCAATCCTTTTCAGCAGGGCCATTCCCAAGCCCTTCATCCCCGAGTCTAGGAATTGTCTCAGGTCAGGTGCCAGACATTGCATTTGGCCTTGAAACCTCATGAGATGGTCCCACTTCTCGGACTTGTCAAAGTCCATCTCTGTGTCACCCCTTCCCTTAAGTGAATCAATTGCACTGCACAGCTTGGTGTCATCTGCACACTTGCAGAGGGCACAGTCAGTCACATTACCTGTGTTATTGATGAAGATGTTGAGTAGTGTTTGCACTCCTGAGAGACACCACTCATTAGTTACTGCTCTCCACAAAGGTGTGAAGCCATTGGCTCTTTGGGTTAAGTTTCATTGACTCTTCACATGCATTCATCCATCTAGTTCCTCATCCATGTAATAACCCATCCCTCAATGCACTATTTCTTGGAGTGGCAAGAATTTTGTGAGGGGCCATATCAAAGACATGCCAGAAGTCTTAAATAGATGATATCTTTTATTCTTCCATGGATACAGTCACTTTTGTAGAAGAATGTGAATATATTCTTCCAAGCGATTGTTGTCCTGAAGTTCTTGCCTGTATCTGAAATACTGTTTGGAAAGTAGTTACAGAAATTTAAATGTAAGTATTAATTAACGGCTTAGAGTGTCTACTGAGTCTGCTTCTGCCAAATTTGACTGATGGTACTGTGGGTTTTGCATGCAGGGATTTTGGTTTTTTTAGGATGAGGGAAAAAATGGGATGTGACAGGAGCATAGTCAAGAGTTACTTCCTTTTTTGAAAGGTTGTATTTGCAATACTGCTTTTAAGAATATTTCTAAACACTGAGGGAAAAGGTTATTCCATGATCAACTCCCTGTATGTGCTCAGATAGTGGCCCTCTTGTGTTTGTTGGCCACAGATATTTGATGCACGCTATCACTTCCTTATGAAATTCAAGGAAGCAAATGAAAAACTGGAAGATGTCCCTTTGGAAAGGAAGTGAATGTGATAATGAAACTGAACACAGCAATGTGTGTTTTTGTCTCACGTCTTTCTGTCTGCTTGATTTGAACAAAATTGCATTTCTTCTATTTTACAGAAATTGCCATGAAATACCATCCTTTACATTTTAGGTCTCTAAATGACTTATGTTTTCTAGATATTTCTTCAGAACGCCTCTGTGGAGCTTGGGCATCTGTTCATCATCATCAACAGCTAACTGTTGATAGTATTACTGATGCTAGTACTGATAAGATTTTGGAAAAAAATTTCTGTGTTTATTTAGAAAAGCACAGAAGACAGCTATTGTATTTTGGGACAAAGCATAGCCTTTTTTCCACTGTTCATTTACAATCACATCTGAATTTTTAATTCGGTGCTTTTCAAGAGATACAGAAGAGTGCATCATACATCTATTTAAGAATAGAAGAATGCTCTAAGTGCTTAATGACAAGGATTAAAAATCATATATTTAAGTGAAAAAGGTTTTAAAGTAAAATCAGGTGTTTGATTTTCATCAAAAAACAGAGTTAAATCAACAGAGCTGCTTTAAGGTGAGGAGTGAGGTTGTAAGAGCTTGTTCTCTATCCTTATGAGCAAGGAGCCTAAGGGAGACCTGTCACTGTTTAATTATAGGAACTCTGTTTCACAAAGACATACTAACTCTGTCTTTGGAAGTCTTTGCCAGAGATTGAAAATGTAATTTCACATTTAAAGTCCTGATTAAAGATCTCTTCATAGCTAGACAATGTGGAGATAAAAAGCTGTACTACCTTTAAACATTGTTAGGAGGTTCTTGTTCGGTGATACTAATGCTGTTTTTTATATGCCGAGTTTTAGGTCTTTAGGGTTTGGTTATGGAGACGCTGGGAAAGAAAAATCTGAGGCAATAAAACCCACATCTAAAGAGTATAGTAATATGAGTTTATAATTCCTTTTCTCCCTTTGTGAATATGAAGAACTTCTGGGTTTGCAACAAAATGGTGGGTGAACTACTGGTATTTTTAAAATCAGTGCTGTGGCTAATTATCTTAAGTGCAGTCACTTAAGTATGCATCATTGCACTGTTCTCTACCTTCCCACTTTCCTCTGAAAGTGGACACAGCCTTTGCTCTGCAAGTAATGATAATAATTGGTACTAAGACAGACCTGTTACTCATCCTTTTTTGAACACATTTCTTATGGCAGATGTCTAGATTTTAATTAACTGCTAATGAACATGCCTAGTAGACCATGATACTGCTGCCAACCTACTCCGTTTTATATCTCGCTGCTGCTAAGCTCTTAAAAGGTTACAGAGCAGGCATTAGTGTCTTTGAAGTGATGGGAAAGTGATTATATGCATAACATAATTGTTTGTAGGATCTACTATGGCAAATGTTTAGTTACTAAATGCATCTGGTGAACATTGCTGTTATCCCTCTCCCTGGTCTTTAATTTCTTTCTTTGTGTGCAGCACATATTCCTTTTTTTCCCTCCACAAAGATAATACGATATGCTTTTTAAAATTAAGGTGTTTAAATAAAAAGAATATGAACTTCTGGATAAAATCATTGTTATGGGTGATCGCTTGTCTTTTAGCGAGAACTTGAAACCAATTATGAATAAATAACATTCGAACAATAAATCAGTATATTAAAGTCCTAAACAGCAAAGAACATCAGATAATAAACATGAAATCATGACATAACTTTGGTGGCTTAGAAGACCACGATCAGGATTTCAGTCTCAAGGCAGTTTCACATAGTGCTGTATTTACAGATCTCTGTGTGCCATGCCTGTAAGTAGCCATTTGCAAACCTGCAAAAACGTGCAGAGCAGCTTTGCCATGCACTTGCAGCTCTCACACCACACCCTGCCCATTGCTCCCTGCAATCCGTGTGCAACAGGACACAGCCCTCCCGCTCTGAGCTTCAGAACCTTTTGTAGAGCATTAATCCGTTCCTCATTTCTTAGGCTTTCGTAATGCATGGTATGTAGGCTACAAACCAGAACCAGGGAAATGATTGGTAATGTGCCCCTAATATTTCTTAAAACGTTAACCTATGCTTCCTGAAATCAAGTGGGCTAGCTTGTTTGCTAATTGAACCAAGCAGGAGAGAGATGAGTAAGGGTTATCTTCCTAGACTTACCCAATGGTAAGGACAAGAATGGAAAAAATTTAACTCCTGTTCTCTGTTTTGACTTTCCCCTGGTCACACTGCAAAAGAAGCTAGTTTGAGTTTATTGTTGCAGAAGGCAGAGGGCTTTTCTCCACGAAACCAGTTTGGAAGGAATAAATAGCTTTTTAATCTTAGGCAGTTTCTCACCAAATCTGATAATGTGGGGTGATAGTGCAGCTGGGGACAAGTAAGACCAATGCCAACAGTGCTGCACAGTCCTGCTGATTCATGTTTCCTCAGAGCTAGAGCACAGATGACTGACCTGGCTGAAGTGGTCAGTGAGGAAGGAGATGACTAAATTACCATCTCTGAGAGAGGCTGCCAAAATTCCAGGTTATATGACTTTTTTGAGGAAACATGCTGGAAACTACTAAAGTCTTGTTGAAGTCTGTATGAAGAGGGATGCTTTATTGTTCTTTAGAGACTGGATCCAAAAGAATCCCAAACCCCCCTAAACCTCTGCAGTCCTGTCAGACCTTACAGTGCTCCTTACTGATAGTTCTTCAGTTAAGTAAAGCTTCACTAGCAACAATTGATTGGTATTTTAGAAAGTGGTCTACTGTGTTAACTACTTAAAATCAAAGTAATTCCTAATGCTTCATTCAAAATGTTGCCTTTTGTGTTGCTATAAACACATTAAAATACAATAATAAGAAGTTCTTCTCTTTCACCTTGTATTCTAAACATACTAAAAGGAGTGGTGATCAGGTGTATATGTTTTGAAGCGTAGACCAGCATGGCTTTTTATGCAGCATTCAGAAATAAATTCCTGATACGTGGTGTGAGAAAGATTTGGTAAACGTGTGGCTTTATAGAATTGACTAAACGGATTGTGGTAAATTTAAAGATTGTCTTCTGTATCAAAATATAGGTAAATGGTTGCTACATTACAGTTGGGATAGCAGGAAAGTGGAAGAATTAGCAAGTGCATTCCAGAGATCCTGAATGTCAGCTTCTGTTTCTGCACAATTTTATAAACAGCTCAAGGCATGTCTTGGGATGGGGTTCTGGGAAATAAGTGTAGGAGTTCAGTAGTTATACTGAACATTAATAAAACCACGAAAGTTTTAACTAGAAAATACCTTAATATTTAAACTATGGGGAGGATATTTTAATGTAAAAACTCTGTTTCTGAAATTGCTTACAGATTATTTTAGCAGATTGGTTACAGGGTTTTATGTCCACTCATTATGATTTTGATCTTTCAACTTCCTTTTAAAGCAAGAGGTATTCATTAATACCATGTTTCTTGTTGAGAATTCCATGCTATCTGAAATACCTGGATTTTCAGCTCAAAGCTAGTTCCCAAACAGAGTATTAAGTCATGAATAATTTCCCCTCTTTCCCCTAAAAACCTTGGCTAGAATAAAATGCAAATTAGACTTTACTAAATATGAAATTCAGCATATCTTTTGCATTTTTTTAATGTTCAGGATAGAAATGTGCTTTCTGCTTCCAAATTGGGGTGTAAGAGAGAGAAATGTGAGTTTAAATCAATCTTGCCATTGAAACTTTTTTTTGTAGAGCAGTGATAAGCCTTTGTCTAGAAAGGGAAAGGTGTTTGCCTCTTCTGCTGCTGTTCTTTGTTGCTAGAGATGCTGTGGCTGGCAGTATCTGTCCAAAACAACTTACTCGTTAGGCTGCAAAATAAGTATCCAGCTAGCTTTTTTGGGACATGAGCAGAGGTGTCCTCCACCAGCATGGTATAATGCAGTGTATACAGTATGGTGGGTTAAAGGGGTGGGGCTGGATTAAGAAGAAACAAATGAATGTCAAAATTCACTACAGATTCTCAATAATTAACCAAAATTCTGCCTTATCCTTCCCAAACCATGTGCTACACATTGTTCTTCTGGGGATGATGATACCACTGGGAACAGCAGCAGCAGTTGCAGGCTCAGCATCTCTCCCATGGCCACGGACCTCCAGTGCCTCTAACGCCACATCCATCAGGACTTCAGCCTCCAGGAATCCCTCCACTTGGAAGCAGCGCTGGCCTTCTTGCCCTCTCCAGTGCTTTGGGTGGGCAGTCTCACTTGGCAATAAAAGATGACAAGAAGCATCACGATGCAGACCACCACAGAGGTGAGAGGCATGGCAGGCCTGATTAGGACATTATCAAATTTGCGCATTGCTGCAAATTATGTGCATCTCTAAAGAATTCAAGTTACGTAGAATGAAAAAAAAACTGTTGGCAAACTTTAAAATGTCTGCATATAAATCACTGAAGCAGAATGCAGCTTGGAATTTTTCAATATTTTAAAGGGGATCACTAGGTGTCACCTGCTCTATACTTTGCAGGGCTTTTCGACATCCTGGTAAATGCTTAGTTGTAATAGCAGCAGCCTGCACCAAATGGTGGATAATTGTTAAACTGCATAATGGTGATTTTTTCAAAGAAAGTAATGTTGTTAAATGGGTGGGTGGGAAGGTAGGGGAAACAAGAAGTTAAATTTTTAAGTGAATGTGTTCAGACAAAAGATGTAGGTAATGGCCTCTGTTACTTTAGTTTCATAAGCTTAAATTCTAGTACTTAGTTAAATATTGGGCAAAATTGCACTTGACTAATTTTTGAAAAGAAAATAATTTATTCTGTTATGAAATAAAAATAGGCTTTGTGTATGGTTAAACTGTAAATCATGTTTACAAAATACTGTAATTTTCAGGAAATCACTGTATTAGGAATGTGCAATGACTTATATAAATAAAAGCCATTTTAAAACTGTGTGGCTTGTGTTCTAATTTTTTCCCCCCTTTTTTATTTCTGTTCTTGCCTCTGTGTCTGAACGGGCATGTCTGTCCATTTCTTGGTTACTGCGGGAGCAGACAGAGAGCCAGGCACAGTAAGTACCAACATTCCTGCTAATGTTTCCATTTCCAATAATGTAATAATCTGATGTTGTACTGTTTGTCTGTTTTGTCTTCCTTTTAGTTATTTTCATGATACAAGGTGTATATGTTTTCTGTTAAGATACTTCTTGGTTTATGCAGAACACCAGATCATGTGTTTGATGGACTGTGTGAAGGAGTTTTGTTTCTGAACAGAATGCTTTTAGATAAACTTGAACTTTTGCTCATTGGAGGCAGAAAGGGAGCACGTAGCTGCAAATCAAAAAGAACATTGCAAATACAGCATTTTTAGCCCAGAGTTAAGATTTTTAATCTCTAGGATTTTCAGGAATTAGAGCTGGAGAACAGGTGAGAAATTTAAATGTGAGAATTTTAAATGTGTCATGATGGTCTTTGCCCTAGGAGGTTTTTTAACTGCATCTGTTTAAGCCATACTAATGTCATTACTGCTTATTTTGTGCTTCAGGTATTACTCCTACAGCAATACTTTTTTCCCTGTAGACATAAGCTGTAATACAATTGGCCTTTTCTGAAAAGCCCTCTAAAGAACTACTTGCTGCTTTTCCTGCCGCTTTGTTTTGCGTGATATCGCTGTTTTAATCTGTTAGAGATGGTCACTGCAGCTTAATGTCAATTCAAATAACAAAGTTTATTCTGTTTGTTTATGTCAGAGGTGAATTTAGACTCTTGTTTTGTTCCTTTTCTCAATTAGAAAATGCAAGAAATAGGAAAAGTTATTTGACAGATATCTGTGCAGTTCTAAATTTCTTACTTATTGCTGCTTATTTAATATATATACAAGGCTTGCTTGACAGTTATTTACTGGAGACTACCCCATATCTTTTGCAGCGGTCTTTTGGTTTTAGATTGCTAAGCAATAAGCATTCATTTCAGCTTGCTTAATTTTATTAATGACAGTGTATCTGCAGAAATAATTTTAATCTGGGTTTTTATGAAGTCTCTGACTTATTAAGGACATTTTGCTCTGTGTGGGACATCCTTCTTTGAGTGCTGTTAGTTGACTGCAGGAATCCCTGGCTAATGATGGCTCTGTGTTTTGATTTGGTTGTTATGTTTCCTGTCCTTGCCCTGGTCCCAGCTTCCCCTGCCCTGTCCATGATTGAATTTGGTCAAGGATTTGAGTTTTAAATCAGATGCTTAGTGTTATGAAATTTGGACTCTGAGTTCATCTTGTAGCTGAGAATAGTTCTTGCCTATGGAAGGAGAGCTATCAAAAATTAAACCTGGCTTTTGTGTCGTGGGAGAGAGTTGCAGAATCACTTGCTTAAACTGTGCAAAATTGATGCTGCAGTTGCTTCTGTGTCCATATGTCTAACTGATGATTGCTTGTTTATTACCTGAAGCAGATTGTTTTTATGCTGGGTTTATCAGTAATTAACTTTTAAATAATCTGAGACTTTATATCATAAAGGAATTTTGCCATATGGATATATGGAGTTTTGGATACTACACTCTGATCAGTCTAGTTTCTTTTTGGTCTCAGTGTAGGATAATACTGCATAGCTAACTTAAACTTTAATAGCTGAATACAGGTGAACTTGAACTTAAAATTGCTTAAATACAGTGTTACATCAAAATCATGACTTAACAGTAAAGGACATGTTCAATGAAAGAATAATTCAAGAGATAGTTAAGTTCAACTCTGTGGCTAAAATGATCATCTGGGAATTATGGGCTTATCAAACTTCTCTAATTCTCTTGTATTTTTAAGGCAATTTTTAAAATGCAAAATATTTTTTTAAGGATAATAGGTGATGGGTCTCAAGTACACAAGGAATAGCAGCATGTCTGTTTGGTTATGTGTGGTTGAAATCACTTTATAATTTCTGGGTCATCAAGATAAAATCAATCTGATTTTCAGAATAACATTTTAAAAGTAATGGTGCTGCTAAAAATCCTGACAGGCATGCTTTCATCATCCAAGACACCAAACCCCATGCTGTTTGTAAGTTGCCTAAATTCACCATGATGTTTGGTATTACTGTGCAGTTTTGCAGTATGATTTCCATCAAATATGTCTAGCATGACCTTCGAGCACTATCAGTAGAAGCTAATAGCTTGAAATATTGAAGTTTGAAAAGTTAAAATTTAGTGGTTGTCTACGGGGTTTTAAATTGAGTTTTTGTGACATAACATTGAGTTAAACAACATTATGACAGATTGGAACATATTAATTTTTAAATTAGATTTGGATTTATTTTTTTGACGTCTTCAATAAATAAGCACTCACAGGCTTTTATGTATTGTATGTTTAGAAATACACCGAAATTGTTGAATTTATAAATTAATATAAAGACATGGTTTCATTATTTTTTTATTTTGGTCAGTTTAACTGCTTTTCTAAATAGCAAGGGCTACATTTTTCTTATATATATTAGCTCAAGTTCCAGAAAGTAAAGTGAACAAAAGTTTTTTGTAAATGCATGTTTGTATAATATCTAACATATAAGTTAGTAATAATGATATACTTACTACACGAATGCTAAAACTGTTTTATCAGATTTAAATTGTGTGCCTGTGTGGGTAATGACAGGTGGGTTTTAGCTGGCTCTGACCATCCCAGACTGGGTCGTGTTATTGTGTAAATGCAGGCATCCCTTCTAATATGGCAAATTCTGGCTGCAGGTAGGGAAGCCAGGCAAAGAAAACAAATTTTGCAACCGAAACTGAAAGCTTTGAGACTTATCAATATGAAAGAACTTTGATGTCCTCATTATTTTCTGTAGGAAACATACTTGCAGTATTCTTCAAGCTTGTTGAAGGTGTTCATTTATCACTTGTCTTTCCACTGTTCTAGTACCCCGTTTGGACAGCACAGAAATGCAAATGTTGATGCAGTCTGTTGTGGCAATAGTGATTTTCAGACAGTGAAATCTTACTTCATTGTGTCCTTAGGATTTATATTAGTTGGTGTTTATCTTTTGTCCTCATGAAAAACAAAACACTGAGTTTATTTTCTAAGACTTAGGAAGTATTCATAAATTTTCCTGGACATTTTTTTTGCCTTCATTGTTGAGCATAAATGTTGCTATTGTTTTGTAAAGCAAATGCTCTTTTCCTACAGCAGAAAGCTATTCTGTGCCCTGAGCTCTCTATCCTATTCTTCATCTCCCAGTCTTGCAGAAGGGGGCATGAACAACTGAGTGCTACTTTTTGGAAAATATTATGTGCAAGCTGCTTTTATTTTGTGTTTTTAATTCTTTTGATGGGAGGAGGAAATTCATGAAAGTTGTTCAATGGAAGTTTAGGGCACGGATCAGTATAACACAAGTATGTTCCTTGGACTTTTTGAAAAAAGAATGGCTCCAGACTACTGCAGAGGTTGCTTATATGTAAGAGCTGTGGGTTGCTATGTTGCAATTTGTAGCTGATAGAAGGCAGCATAAGGTTGATGACAAAGGACAATGGGATTGAGGTGGTCTGGTAAAAATTTTTATGGATACCTTGGTTTTAACAAACAGTAGCTCGAAAATACTGAAATCAACGTATTCCTTGTTAATGTCTTCTTATTGTAAAACCAATATAACTTAAAAAGCTGCTTCAAAAGAAGGTGAAGTCAAGTAGCTTTCCATCAGGAGTAATTTTGCACAAAGCCTACTGACTTCACAAGTCAGCTTTTGGATTCTTGACGTGCATGTTTGCAATAAGCATATTGAACAAATTGAAGTTAATGATTCTGGAGTAGAATAGCTTTGAGTGCAATCTTCTTTTGCCTGTCTGGGGGATACTAAAGTCCATCTTCCAGCATCTGCTGTATTCCCGTCAGTGAGTCCTAACAAAGAACAGCTGATGTTTTGGGTGTAGTTGTTAGACTTGATCCTGTTTTGCCTACTCATCAAGGAATTGCACCTGTTCCTGTCTGTTTGTGCATATCTGTGGATAGCACTCGTGTGTACTGCAGCAGCAGGGCAGATGTCCCGTGCACGGCTGGATAAAATAAACACAGAGACTCTACTGAGCAAAGCAGGCAAGCCCAAATTGTGAGCTGTGGTAACTGGCTGTGGTGGCTGTCCTTGGCACGGATGTCCAGTGAGGCAGGGAATGACCAAGCACAGAGCCACGTGTGTGGATATGTGCCTGTCTTTGGGGGACAGGGGAGCGAGAGCGCTAAGGAGCCCAGCACTGGAGAAGATCGTAATTGGGACCAGATGTAGTAGTTGAACCATGTGCACAGCTGTAATGTAAATACTTTTACTTAATTGCTGTAATGATCACCATAAAGTCAGTTGTCAGTTCTGTGTGTACTGCTCTGTATGAATTGTCTGTGCTGTGTTGTAAGTGGGATAATGGGATAAATGAGATCCCGTGTGCTCTCAGCCTGTACCTCTAGCACAGGTAGTTGAGGTTTGGAAGTGGATCCCGTGGGGAGCAGTCAAAGAGGTGCATTTAAATAATGTGCATTGTATTCCTAGTAGGGGACCTACCTTCCTTCTGTGCATCACGACTAAGATTTTGTTTTGCATTTGCCTTCTGGTGGTATCAGTATTTAACTTTTGCTGGCAGAAGAGTTACTTGAGGACCACAAATTGCCTGTTTTACAGCATTTATGCAGGCTGGTAATTCTGACAGGAAGCAGTGTTACAGTAAAGTTTTTATTTTCTATAGGGACTTATTTGAAGAAAAGGGCTTCATGTGTATAAAGCAAATGATCAAAAGAAAAGGAAAACACATAAAACTGATTTTGACCACTTGCTCTGATCTGAGTTTCATGATTTGCAAATGTTGCATTGGCAATCCTTAATAAACTGAACTCTTAAGTATGAAAGGAATATCCTTAGTCATCTAATGTGTTGAAATTAAGACAAAATAAAAATTGGTGCCATGTAGTTTCTCTCTTTAGGATGTAAACTATGCAGGTATATATCTTTTTGCCATTTTTGCATAAGCTGATTGTTATTGAAGATTTATCTCAAATGAAAATTTCTCTAGAATTATTTTTAAAAATGTAGCTAAAATAAAAATTCACATCTTGTTTTTGAAAATAAATCAGTTGTTAGCAGACCTAGTTAGGAGAACTAAATAAATTACTCTTCTAAAGAGAAGATAATGAGACTCTAATATTGTGAAGCTATTGCTTCTGTCTTCTGACTGGCCCTGTTTGATAGTAGACATACAGCAAGTATAAACTCTGCCAGAGCTGAAATGAGGAAAGATGGCTTTTAGTATGCTATCCTCACTGTTCCATGAATCTTAAAATTATGAGAGAGAGAGATATCAATAGCCCAAAGCTTACGTTATCATCTCTTTACCAGTTCTTGTTTGTATTTTTATTTATTTAGTTTCTTCTTCAGTGTTCTGGATTTGCCACTTGCACTACTTTAAAAGATTAATATTTTCACATTGTTGTATGATATCTCACATATTTGGTCTCAAGCTGTTTTTTCTTTGCCTGATTTTAGTCACAGTTAGAATTTTCTTTGGGAAATAAAACAGAGACTTTGTATTTTTGAGTTTACTGATAGATTTTTGCCATAGAAAGAACATAATCTTATTTGCAATTTCTGATGCAACTCTTGGGAAATGAGCTGCTTTACAACAGCTTCTAGCATGGATGCTCTGATCACAGAGAACAGTGGTTTAAATTAATGTGGTAAGTTATAGAAAGGTGATGTAAATATGACCATACATTGCAGGATAGGCTTGTGATATAATTGCATGTTTGTGTGAGAAACCATCAGTCTTTTGGAGCAAAAACAAATCTAATAATCTTTGTTTGGTGTTTAGGACACAGTGGGAGCTAGGATTTCCTACATTATGTTTCACAGTTCTGAAAGTCTACAAAACAAACAGTATAAAATATTGTTTTGTATTGTCTGGGTAGACTAAATTTTAAAAGAAAAAAAACCAGCTATTGTAGTTACGCCTATAAGTTGTCAAGTTTTGCAAGCTGTAACTGCAAATAATATGTTTGCTAATTTTTTCCAGACGTTGCATCTTTGCCTTCTTTCTGGTAATCAGACTTTTTTTTTAGAAAATTGAAGCAAGGAGCTGACTTTATACTCTTTACTGCATTTGCTTTAATTGTTTTAATCTAAACACTTCAGTAGTAAAATACTTTCCATACTAAAAATACTTAAAAAAATACGTATCTCTTAACTAGAAGACTTTCTTCCTTAAGAGGAAAACATCTTTGGTGTAGTTTGAATTGACACCTTGCTTTCTGAAGGTGTTTCTACGGCTTCTTAAGATGTTCCTACTGCTACAAACATGATGGATTCAACGTTAAAATGTTGAAAATGAGTTTTAATGGTTTTCATACTAGTGAATCCCTGAATTTGTGTGCATCTGGGAGGAGATAAGAGGTTAAATTCCGAATGTATTTGTCAAGGCAATTAGTTCAATGATCCAACAAGCCCACCTTTTAGCTACAAAACATTTCGGTAAAGACTTTATTTTGAGCTTCTTTATACTGAATTTCAATAGACCCTCCTATATGCTTTATGTAAGCCCTTTGGCATTTGTTTAGCTTGAATAGTCATGAATAAAAGAGCTCAGAGTTGGCTTTAAAGTGCAGCTTCTGAATTAGGAAAAAGAGGATTCAGATTGCCTTATGTACCCTGTTTCCTTGTCCTTCTCCATAGGGCTAAACATTTGTGTCTGAGCAAAACTACCTTGGATGTCTCCAGGTTTTAAAAGGGAAGCTATTCAGTGCACAGTTCACTGGCTATTTGTATATGTTTATGATATATTGCAAGTAAATATCTCTGTCTCTTGGGTAGATCTAAATACGTCCTTTGAGGGCTTACACTGAAGTACGTGTTGGTATTAGACTTCTCTCTTGAGAGAGATAGTGTATGGACGTAAATGCATGTTTGCTTATATATTTATGTGAGCCTATATTTATTTATCTAAGCATGTACTTGGCTTTTAGGATCTAGGCTTACCAGGTCTTTGTGAAAGGAGATTTTTTTCTCAACCCATTCAGTATTGTTCACAGCATTAACACATCAGTGAACAAATTGCCCTCTTGCATATGCTAATCCTGCACTTAAAAGAACTCATTGTAACACATTTTAATGCTTTAGCTGGAACTGAGATGGAGATGGGAATCAGGAATCACAGGCATATCAAATTGTCATGTGACTGAAAAATGTCTAAAATGCTCTTTGGGTCAACAGTTTGTACTTAGCATAACTTAGCATGAATGAAAGCAGTCCATGTAGTTTGAGGAAAAGATTAGTCTTTTCTTTTGTCTTTGTGTGTGTGTGTTGGCCTCAGTTTTTCAGATCAAGTCTGATTAAGCAACACTTCAGCCTTAATTTCACACTAGTGGTGAATGCTATGCTGGAAGTAAAAATATTTGATCTTTGTTTGCAATGCATTTGTTGAAGGAATCCAATTGGAGTTTGCTCCACCTAACAATTGATTACTGCATAACAGTATTCAGCAAATATGTGTTATTTTAGGCATTAAAGGCAGGCTGCTATTTATCTGTCCATACCTGCAGGTGTACATACCAAAACCTCATCAATTTATGATGTTCTAAAAGTGGCTGATCAATCAGATTGTGTAGTAAATATCTTTTATTACATGGAATCTGAATATTAAAAAAAAAAAAAAAAATCACTGTTACTTGCTCATGAATAAACTGCAAGCCTGCTTCTTCTCCTAAGCAATAAAATCAGTTGAATTAATTTGTTAAATAAATGGTGACTGACAAGTGAACTAAACTTTTGATAAGTTCAACAATGAAAAGCCAAGCTTCTTAGAATAATGCATGAACCTGTACATGTGTGCCCGGAGGACTTTGTTTTGAATTAAATTGAATTAAAGACTAAGTAGATATCATATTTCTAAAGCATCTACTACATCAGTTTGAATCTTTAAGAATATATGAAGGAATCTTAAAAAGCTTTTTTAATTGACCTTGTTTTTTGTCTTTGCAGAGTAATTCTCTGTTGGTCCCCGACAGTCTACGAAGCACAGATAAACGCAGGAATGGCCCTGAATATGCCAATGACATCAAAAAGAGAAAGGTGGATGATAAGGATTCCAGCCACTATGTAAGCAAATCTGTGTCAAGGAAATGATTAATTTATTTGCACATACTGTGCTTGTAAGGAGTAAAAGAGCTGTGAAGCACAAGGCAACTTTCTTCTGGCTGAAGTAGTGCATGAATATATATGCAGAGAGGAACAAGATTCAAACAGTGGGAAGAGAAGTGACTCAGTAGTTTGGGATATGGGGAAGTAATAGTCCTCAGTAGGAGTAGCTGTTTGGGATTCACACGTGCTCTGGGGCATTTTTCAGAGTCTGAGTGACATTCTTTCTGGACTGCTCTAGAAACTGCATGTTTGTTTGAAATGGAGGATTTTGTTACTGAGAAGGGTTTGGTAAATTTTAATGATAAGTATCTATTACAGTGCTGAGGTTGAATTACCATTACAAATTACATATGCTGTCATGCTGTACCAACTTACTGAAGTTTAGTTTTGGCTGATACGGCAATTTCAGCAGAAAGCAAATTGAAATGTTGAAAGTTCAGAGTTTTGCGTTCTGCGTTTTTTACTAGCTTGCTTGTTTCTTTATTCCAAAGAGACACTTCAGTACAACAATGGATGTGAACATCAGAAAGTTCATATAGGCTTTCGACTTCAAGTCTAAATGCTCAGCCAAAACACAGGATAGTACTTGTACAGGCCTAAGAGACTAGGACTGGTGTGAGAGAGTACTGAAAAGCAAAATTTAAATCTAATAGGACATACTGTACTTTGACATAGCAGTAATGTGGCAGATTGTCTGGTTTATGGGATTCAGTTCACTAATTAGTTCTTTGTTACTGAAACCCAAGAGAAAATTAGGGGCCTTTTTATTTTCTCAGTATTTGGAGGGTAATTTTAATTTCTTTCCACTTGGATAATATATTTGAGCAGCTGTTAGATATTTCAGTGCTATTAAGGTTTTACAAGTTGTATTTCCACCACTTTCTAATAATAATGTTTTGATTACAAAAAGATTTGCCAAACTTCTCCATGTTACTCCCTTAACTTTGAGTTTGATTCTCTATTGGCATTTTTCATTTTAAATATTTGGAGATTAAGCATTCTTAAGCTACACTTTATATAAAACGGAAGAAAAAGCTTAACTTACCTGGTTTTCTTGTGTTTCTACCGTAAAGAAATGTAAAGGATACTATTGAACAGTAGAAGCAGTTTTTAATCCACATTTTAAATATGTTCCTATTGCTGTTTGTTTGAAATGGATTTTCCAGCTAAAGGCAGCATCAAATTAAGCAATGGAGCAAAGCAAGGATATTTGAAGTTCCAGATTTATTCTAATCTTGAAGATTTTTTTTTTCTTATGGTCCACCAATTAAGCAAATACAGAGCTGCTGATTTTGAGATCATTTTAGATGAATCCCTTTTAGGGACAAGGAAATACTGCTTTTGTCAGAAGGGGAATAAATGCATTGTAGGACTTGTAGCTTTTGGAAAAAGTATGACAAGTGAAATTTTTTTCCCTTTTAAACTTTTGACTAATTTTCATATTAATACCTATGTAGTTTCAGTGTGTGACTTTATTAGAAAGGAGAATCTTCTGATATTAGTAGAAGCTACAGAAGATGCCTTTGATAATCCCAGGAAATTTCTATTTGTTAAGATGACAAAGTCAGTGGAGTTCACTTAAACATTGCTTTGCAACTAATTTTGCCCTCCTCCAGAGGGGCGTTTTTGTCAAACAGATGTCCCATCTGCCACACCCTGCCACACCCTGCCACACCCTGCCACACCCTGCCACACCCTGCCACACCCTGCCACACCCTGCCACACCCTGCCACACCCTGCCACACCCTGCCACACCCTGCCACACCCTGCCACACCCTGCCACACCCTGCCACACCCTGCCACACCCTGCCACCTGTTCTAGCACTCTGGGTGTTTCGTGTTTCATGCTTCTCAGGAGGTGGCAGATAACTGGAGCTAAAGCTTTCATGTCCTTCGTTTGCACCTGTTGGTTGGATAGCTTCCTGAGCAGCAAACAGAGTGACCATTCTGTGTCCAGTGGCACTCTTGGATCCCTAACATGTTTGTGGTATTTCTTGGAGCGAGATTCACCTGTTAACAGAAGGGAAGAGTTGAACCTACCCATTGGTTAGGGGTTTTTTTCTGTTGGATTTTTGGGGTTGGTTGGTTGGTTGGATTGGGGTTTTTTGTTTGGTTAGTTTTGGGTGGATTGGCTTCGTTTTGGTTTTTTTAAAGCATTGTGGCCTAAAGTGAGAGGAAGGATCTAGTGTTACGTGTGAAGGTTTAGATACTTTGGAAGCAAGAGATGGAGGACAGTTGAGCAATCTTGTATGTCTGGTTTGTTTGTGTAGAAGCTTTTTAACTGAAACTACTTTTTATTGGAAATGTCAAACTTGTTCCCACAAAAATTTAAAGTTTTGACGTTCACTTAATTTCTTTATTTGATTTTGAGTAAAGACTTACCTTCTGATTGAAATACTCTGTGTGCTTTGTGGTACTGTGGAAATCACTAGACCTCTGTGTATCAGAATGTGTCTGCTGGGGCATCCTGGCCTCTGTTGGAGAGAGGGACCAGGAGGCACTACAGTAACAGCAATCATTAGGAGGCAGCTCAGGTGAACATGGATCCAAGTGAAATGGTCAAAATGCAGCTTGACGAGCTGCAGTAGAACATTTCTGTTTAGGAACGTCCAAGTATTTTGCTTTTCTTGGGCAGAAATGTTGAAATGCCTTGGCATTTCTCTTCCCAGAACTTTTGATTTCAAAACTTGCCTTTCTGAAAAAAAGGGGGGAAATCTATCATATCTATCAATAATCTATCTATTAAGGAAGAGGATTCCTCAAACATGTCAAAAAGTTCCATTTTCCTGAGATCTGTTTTTTGGTGTTTTTCCAGGTTTGCACAATTAGTACTTTCTCTAAATTAACGCAAAATTAGTGTGTGAACAGAGTACCTTTCTCTTTTAAGAGTAATGATAACAATATTTTTGATGGTAATAAGGAGAGGTTTTGGACCATCTTGCACTTGATGGTGAGATCCCCATCTTTCAACTAGTTCTACCTTACTTGGGTTTTACTGTTGTAACAGACAAAAGGTGTTGTGTTTCTGTTTTAATTGTTCTCCC
Source organism: Sturnus vulgaris (assembly GCF_052056855.1). NCBI lineage: Eukaryota > Metazoa > Chordata > Aves > Passeriformes > Sturnidae > Sturnus > Sturnus vulgaris. The sequence goes on from NC_142283.1 coordinate 45,067,840, forward strand.
TATTGCTAATAACTTAATGAAAGGCTGCTTGCTTCTTGTTTGGGAAAAACAAAAAATGTTTGAGTAGATGCGTAGTCTTTCTGTCTGGGTCTTACTGCACTAATTGAAATGAACACTATATTTATTTATTTTTAATAGGACAGTGATGGGGACAAGAGTGACGATAACTTGGTTGTAGATGTATCCAATGAGGTAATTTTTTTCATTTTTGTAGTCTTGACTTTTGCCCAAAGGTGAAAGGAAAAGTACATTTAGGTGTTAGAAGAAAAGTAATCCTCTGTGTGGATATGTTAAAATATTCACAACTTCTCCTTTTTATTAGTACTGTGTTATCTGGTTGTCTTCTCAGTTTTTCCTTCTGCTGCTTTTTCCAGGTCTATTCTCTCCACAGTTAACATTCTGACACTTCACAGCTGCTCTGTAGTGTAGAGGGTTGTGGTGAAGTGCATGTGGAAGGCTGAGGTTTTCAAACTATTGTCTTTGAACGAAAAAGGACAGCATTATCTAATGTTGTATCTCATAGTGGGATTATTATTTAAAAATTACCATAGAAATTGCTTGTATTTTAATCTCCTGTGTTAAAGACATTTTCCAGAAATGTTGGTTGGTTTTTTTTTAGAATTAAGTTAGTTTACAAAATTTTCTAGAGATTGTAGACAATTTTTTTCTCCAGGGCTGAGATTTGGTATTGGCATCAAAAAGGGATGGGTGCTTCCTTTTCTTTATCTTTTATTTCATATAAGACACAGTTTTAGGAAGCCTGAATATGGTAGTGAGGTTCTTCACAGAAAATGACAGGGAAGCGATTTTCTTCACTGAAAATCACAGGGAGAGAAGCTGGTAGAGAGGTGCCCTCAGTAGCTCGAGGTGCCCAAACGATGTCAGCCAAGTAGAAAAATGGGTGTCCAACTAGTGATTTTAGTAATCTTTTCAGAAGGTCGGCTTACAATGAAACTGCTCAATAATCAGTCAGTGAACTTATTGCCCTTTTGTGAGGTGTGATTTCTCCCTGGTGCTATTCTTATGAGCCAAAGGAGCGTGGAGAACCTGCAGAGCTCTGATAGCATTCTAACTCATGGGGCTGGCTATTTCAAGTTAGAGTAAATGCAGAGAGTGCCTCTGGAACAGAGAAAAATAATCACCTGAGAGGTGATTTCAATTTTCCTCTAGATGTAAGTGGCAAGGCAATTACAGATGATGTTTAGCAAAAATGTGACAGCTATTATGGCATATAAAGATCCCAGTATGGGCCATTCCACTTAAGAGTTGGACTCGATGATCCTTGTGGGTCTCTTCCAACTCAAAATGCTCTGTGAAATCTATGAAGGCATGCATCTACCTCTTCTTCTGAAGGCAGAGATGAGCAAGGTCTTTATCACTTAAAAGAGGTTATTGAATGTTTGTCGCAACTAGCAGAGCCTGGAGAATGTACATGCTAAAAACAGGGTTAGGATACTGCGATTTCTGTTGGTCTTCCTTGCTCTTACCACGTTTTCCACACTTGCTTTAGTTTGTACTGAGGTATGCTTTGCAAGCTCTGTGCTTGAAAACAATTTATGATTACATGCAGTGTAAAATAAAAACAGATTGTTTCTTATATGACTTTACTTACTTCTCTAGGCTGATGAAGGGATTTCAGCTTTTTTCTACAAAGATAGCAAAGCATCTTGTCATTTGCACTTACTGCTTAAATTCTTCTAGTTTGTTTTGTTTTTTTCCCATAGACTCCTTAGTGGTGTCTGTGTACCAGTTTATGATATGGTTCTACGCTGTTCTTCCCTTCCCATTGTTTTAGGATCCCTCTTCCCCAAGAGCAAGTCCCACTCATTCACCACGTGAAAACGGTATAGATAAAACCCGCCTACTGAAGAAGGATGCCTCCAGCAGCCCAGCATCTACAGCCTCTTCAGGAAGTTCCACTTCCCTCAAATCCAAAGAAATGGGTCTGGTAGGTAGCAGTCTGTGGCCCAGATAATCTTCTTTCTTGTAAGATCTAACTCTCATCCTTCTCCGACAACTTGTGGCACAAACCTGGCATTAAACTGGCACTACCTGGCATTAAACATTTGAGACTGAAATAGGCTACTGTTTTTCCAGATCTTTAAAGTATTATTGAGCCTTCCTCCTCAGCAATATTTTTTGCCTTATTTTGGTTTCTTGTATTTCCTACATTTCTGTCAAATGAGTTGGAAATTTGTTACAATGAACAAGAGTTGCTTAAGCATTGGTTTGGTTTTTTTGGGGAGCAATAACTTATGATTTAACATGGCTTGTATATAGTCACTAAGAAGTTCTTCAGGCTTTTGTTAAACTCTTCTAAAGAAGCTGTTAATCCATGGAGATTTTTTAAGGTAGTATCACTAATAATTTGATCTGATTTTCTGTAACTTCTGTGTCATGTTTTTTGATACTATCAACTCTGATGGTATTTTGTTTTTATAGTTGGATTTTCTGTGTCAAATAATAATTAAGATATTAATGATTTCAAACTAAAATAGTTTGGTAATGCATACTGTATTTTCCTGAAGAAAAAAGTGAGCTAAGGCATTCTTTTTTATGTCAGTAGAAGAGGAAAAATAACTTTCTAAGTTTCTTATTTTAATTTTGGCAGCAGTCAAAAAGGTCAACATTTCTCTCTCACGAGTTAATGTTGTCAGCATTGTGGGGATTTATGAAAATTGGCTGAGGGACTAGGTAGTAGGTGCCCAGCATCCCAGCTGCTGTTGTGATAAATTGTATAATATGGCCTGGATTAAAAATAATACTCATTTAATTTGTTTAATGATACCAGCATGAAAAAGCCAGCACGCCTGTTCTGAAATCCAGCACACCAACTCCTCGAGGTGATGTGCCAACCCCAGGCACTAGTGCAACTCCAGGACTCCGTCCAGGCCTTGGCAAACCTCCAACAATGGACCCTCTGGTTAACCAAGCTGGTAAATGCATTACCTCATGTGTTTTTATGGTTCCAAAATTAATCTTTTTTTACACATGTGACTGTTAACTAAATATATTGTTTTGTTCTTGGTATCAAGAGAGGGCTTGATGAGAAGCAGATGTTTGGATTATCAGGAGTTTGAATATCTTTCTGTCTCTTAGTCTTCTTTGTTTACTTTTGTCTTTATCTTTTTTTGCAAATAATCCAGAGACTGAATGCAATATAAAAAGACTTCTCAGAAGTTTCTGGTACTTATTCTGCATGCAATCTCTTCCACAGTCTTTGTCTGAGTCTACTAATATTTGCTGCAGTGCACAGCTTGACAAATGCCGAGGGAAGTTTACTTTTGCTATTCAGGCTGGTACACACAGTTGCTTCAGACATGAGCTGTGTAAACCATGTCTGTCAGCTTTACTGCTTAATTTGGCAAAGAAGAGATTAATGTAAACAGGGGAATATTACAGAAATGGAAATTGGTAATGCTAGAAGAGATTGCTAGAAGTAATCAGCAAGTTCAGACTTCGGTAGATTTTATTTACACTGAAAAGAGCTGGTGGTACTGACAGATTATGGCAATGTTTCTTGACAATGTGTGAGAGGGGAAGGTGAGGTATTTTAGGGGAGAGAAAAAAGGGCTTCTTTCCTGTGTGCAGGAGTACATAAATAAACCCACTTAATTTCATTATTCTGTAGCTGCAGGTTTGCGGACGCCGTTGGCAGTACCAGGACCGTACCCTGCTCCATTTGGAATGGTACCTCATGCTGGCATGAATGGAGAGTTAACCAGTCCAGGGGCAGCCTATGCCAGTCTGCACAATATGTCACCCCAGATGAGTGCTGCTGCTGCTGCAGCTGCCGTGGTTGCCTATGGAAGGTCTCCTATGGTAGGTCATACGTTGCATGCAGTCTCAGTCCTGTGAGTTGTGGTTCACTGAGAAAAGCTACATGCTTCATTTAGCACTGCAGAATCCCCAACTCATAACAGTGCCAGAGGCCTGACAGCTTCACTGCGTGCTTCACTGCATGCTTCACTTTGCTGTGTGGCTGAAGAAACAAATTTGCACCTTAAAAACAAAGAATCTCAGTGTGTTAATGTATGTTTTCTTATTGTCCTTCACCCTCATCAGGGCTGTAACTGATGGATGAATAAGTGCCAAAAAATTATTTTGTGCTGCTGTAAACGAAGAATTTTCGATAGACACAAAGTAATTCACTGTAGCTGTGGACATCTGCTTTTTTGTTGCTGAGGCACATTTCTGTTCCATATAGACATAACAAATTAATCTTGAAGCATGTAAACGTCTTTTTATCTGGGTCTCTGTCCCTGTATTTTGTTGGTGCTTTTTTGTGGAAATCAACCTGAGAAGTTGGTCGGTACCTATTTTGGAGCTCTGAGATCAGGTGTGTTAAGAATAGCGGCTGTTGTGGGTGTAGTAAGTAGATGGAACCTGATAGTTATAGTGGCTGTCACACAAAATAACTTGGGGGCCTGATTCTGCAAGTGTGAGCTTGATGGCAGCTTTATGCATAGACAAACTTAACAACTTGTAAATTTGAAAAATTGGATTTATGCTTGTCAACTTCTTATTATTGTTTGTGTGACCACTTTTTTCAAACTCGTAAACAGGGCTTTTATGTGAAAATGTGCAAATTTTAAATAGCGTACACCTTCCTTTTAATGCAACAACAATATTTATTCTAGTATAATGTTCAGAAGAAAAACTAAGTCTTTTTGGTCCAAAATTTCTTCTTGGATTATTTGATAAGCTTACTCAAGATATAAAAATTCAGTGGAATTGCAGTATGTAAAGAGAATGAAGTTTTTTTTAAACTGTGGGCAAGTTTGTTTGCACCCCACAGTGTGTCTCTGTGAGAGATCTCTCAGAATGCTGTGGAGGCAGTGAGATCCTAGCTGGGGTCCAGAGCTACTTTCACACACTGTGCCAGCCTGAGTATGTGCTAGCTCTCTCAGGAGTAAACAGCTTGGCTTGGTGCTGACATGGACTCTTAATTCCAGGGCTAGCACAGGACTCTCTCTGCTAGCCAGGTCTGCTGGGTTATGCTCAGTGGTGTGAAAGCATGATACCTTATTTTCTGCTTTCATATGAGTGCTTCTATCACAAGTATGCTCAGGGAAAAGGTCTGGGTTTTGCCCCCCAGTGGAGGGTCATGCAGTTATCTGATATTGTGAGTAAAAGCCACCTTTCTGTTAAACGCATGATATCTTGGGAGTGGAGAAAATAGAGTTGCTGAAAAATGGATGAGAAATTCCAAGTGTGAGATTAATTCACTTTTTGTTGTCAGGTTGGGTTTGATCCTCCTCCTCACATGAGAGTACCTGGAATCCCTCCAAATCTAGCAGGGATTCCTGGGGGAAAACCGTAAGTAACTTTTAACATTTTGGTAACATCTACAATGTTTAGAGGGAATGGAGTTATATTTGTCATTGAACAGGGATTTCAAAGGTGATAGTGTCTGTTTGTTTCTAAGAGGGTGTTTTAGACTTTTCCAGGTTAGACTTCTCTAAACCTGCAGCATAAAATCTCTCAAATGGTAGCTGTCATATTGCAAAACAGGTGTGAATATACCTATTCCCCAGGAAAAGTTGTTGAAGTTATACTTTAAGGGTTTATTTTTAGTTTCATTCTTTCTAGGGGAAGTTAAGGGGACTACAAACTAAATGGTAAATAGTGGTAAAATGTGTTAGATAAAGATACATAGAAACTAAAATTTGCACTACACTAAGGGTAAATGTGTGTTGCAAACTTGCAGACTCCTTGTCTGGCACTTGTTTTATCAGGCATGGGAGTCTGCAACTGATGATAGTGGGTATCTCGAGCATTTACTTTAGCAACAGATTGCACACACCTTGCATAATGGAGCAAGCTATTTAGGACTTTGGTGTGAGTGCAGCTGGAGAGCAAAGGGATGATGAAGCAGTTGTGGAGCAGGTAGTGCATAGATGTCGAAGATTTTCCATAATAAGTTATTTTTATTTAAAAGTTTTAATTATTGGTGAAGCACTTATTAAATAAAATGCTTCTGTGACGCTGTGACTTCTTGATGTTTCAGTAAAATAAATTCAGCAGCATACATGAAGTGTTTCAGTATTTGGGTTTGGTAGACCATTGACCCTAAACTTAACCAGTGCAGCAGACTCATGAGCGTGTATGACCTCGAAAATATGCAATTCATGTTTAGGTATTTCTGGACAAGTAGACTATGCCGGTACTAACAGAGCAAATTTAACTCAGCTGTTTTTCTGGAGTGAACTCTTAACAGTTTTTTCAACACTGTCTTAGAACCTGTTCTTTATTCACACTTGGCAGTCAGTCCTGAATTCTCTTTCAAATGGGAATTTGCAGTTAGAATAGTTTTTCTCTACCTAGGTACTTACATGATTTTGAAACATTTTTTAACGTTTCACTTTCTGTGCGGGATGTTCATGTTACATAATGTCTATGTACCAATCAAAATTTAATTTTTCCTTTTGCAGTTTCAGGAAACATTTAGAAACTATTACTTTTAGGATGTTAAGTTGTCAGGCTGTGGTGAAACTTATATACTCATGTATTTCTGTTTGCTTTGATTTTGGACTCCTGTTAGTTACTAGTGATACCTTGTAATGTCAGTCTTGCAAATATCCTTGAAAGGGTACCAGATTACAGGCAAAAAAGTGTGTATTTTCTTCTGATCTTTTCCTATAACAATAGGAAAGCAGCAGACTTAGTTTGGAAAGCCGTTCTGAATGTGTTTTTGTGGTTATCCACCATGCTTCTGGGAACAGGTTTAGCTATCTGTTGACAGTGTGAGAAACCTGTTAAATCTTGGTTGTACTTGAAGTTGGTGGTGTGTTGACAAGATTAGTGAAGTGAGGGCTCAATGAGTTGGTGTTGTGTATCAAATGTTGTATATTTAAATTTAGTGCAGTAGGGATCAGGCTGTGTAAGTCAAAACTCACACATTCTTGCTGACTTTCATAGAATTTGGCATACGTAGATAAAATGCTTTTAAAAATCGCATAATTGAGTGGCTCTAAATTTTTATTTCTAAACACGTTATTCATAAACTTTCAATGACTTATTTCATTATTAATGTCTTGCATTAATATCGTAATCTAGCAAAACCTATTTTTGTTCAATCAGAAATTTTCTGTGGCTGAATTCTAGTTGTTACACTGTTTAAGACAAAATGACAGCCTATGTACACTGATTACTTTGTGTCCTGGTAATTTAGCTAAATTACTGTTGGGGGAAGCTGTGTGGGGTTTGCTCGGGTTTTTTAATGTTTTTACAAGTTTATTCACACTGCTTCATATACTGCTTACTTTGATACATTCTCCCTAGCCTCCACTGTATTTAATGTGTTCTTCAATGTTTGGGGTTTTTTGTGGTCCTGTTACTCATACATTTTTTTCTAAAATTACTTCTTCGTTTATCTTAGTGAAATAAGCCTAAAATTCCATAAATTCAGGGAACTGTCTTTCCATTGACAGCCATAAAACAATCTCATGTTTTAATCTTGATTGGCTAGATGCTGTCTGCTACCTGCAGCGTTTACGAGTATTGCACGTGCTTTGTGTTTTAATCCTGTGTTGTCTGTACAGAGCAGATACAATCGTGCAAACTGGTGGAGTACACCTTGTTTACTTTCAAAGTCAGCCCTTTTCTTGAGTGCAGATATGGTGATACTGAATTTGTTTTATTAGATGTGAAGTTTTAGTAAGTCTTGTTGCAAGTGGTACCGAGAATTTTCAAATTGAACTATTGAATCCCCACTCATATGTGAATGCTTTAGGCTGCACATTTTTTATCAACAGTTATGCTTGCACTGTTTTTTCACCCAAGAGAAAATTATGTTCCCTTCTTTCTAAAGGACAGACACTTCTGAGAGCAACCAGGCTTTTTTAACGATTGTATGTTCTGAGATCTGTTAATGATCTGCTTGTTAGAAAAATGTGTGGCCTGTTAAAACTCTGCTTGGACATGTATCTGAGTCCTGAACTCTTTCATTTTGATGCATTTAAATATGCTCTGGACTGTAAGTTTTTGATGTGTTGCTCTAATAATTGTTTTTTACATAGTTTTTCTAGCAAATACTTAGCTTTTAGTATTTTATAGCTGATAAATTAACATTCTTATGGATTTCTGGTTTATGTCTTCTAATACTAAATACAGAGTTTCAAGATTAGTGGTAAGATTTATGCCCACAGTGGTGAGATCTATGCTTCCCTGGTGTCTAAAATTCTGAATTAATGGTAGTATTGAGGACAAATGTATTTCTCAGCATGTTTTCCTGGACAGTGAAAAGAGCTGAAAATATATGTTTTGCATTTTGGTAGGAAAGGGAAGTTTTACGTGGTAAATGTTAAATCTTTCTCCTTCTACTTATAAGCTGACTTTTCATTGTGGTTTTGCAGAGTTGTAGTATACTCTTTTGGAATTGCTTGATTTCAATTCTATTCTGTTCTTCAGATCTTCATACTTTTGCAGTGAATGTGCAATGAGAGATATTGTAAAGGAAGGCTAATTTTACTGTATTATAGGAGATTAAGGGCTGTGTGCATCCCTGCCTTTTATCTCTAAATAGAATTATTTGGTGACATATATGAAGATGAAAATTCAGTCATTTCTGTACAAATACCTCTATCCTTATTTCTTGGCATTTTGTTCTATGTGATGGAACAACACACTCAGATACTCACCGTTTCTTATGATAACTACAATTAAAAATGAGCTGGAATGCAAAGGAAAGCTGAATGAAAATGCAGCCATGAGTGGAAGGAACTTTTTGCTTTCGTGCTTTGCTGTTGGGGGTATTGTGCTAGTCAAAAAAGTCTGCTTGAATTGAAGAGATGACTTGGAAGTTTTTGAGGGATTTTTTTTTTAAAGCATGGTACTTCAGTAGGCAGGAATTGTACAGATTGCCTTTGTACATCAATCTGAATACTGAGAGCAGCTGGCAGGTAGTTTAGTTCATTTGCTATATTCTTGGGTAGTGAATTAATTATCCTTAACTCAGGATGTCAGATGACACTTACTTTGCTGTATACTTACTTTGAGAGTTAAGCTGGGAAACTGGTTTGTATTAGTATCACTTAACCATGTTGCTGTGCATAGGAACTCTGCAGGTTCTCAGCTGTGACACACATGAGAGATGTCTCTGGATGCAGTAATTCAGAAGACTATTCCATTATTCAGAAATAATATAAGTGACACTATACTATTTCTCAGAACTCTTCTAAGTAAAAGGCACAGAAGTTTGTCTTGTAATTGTTCTTGTCAAAATATTCAGTTAATTAAAAGTGTATATTTAGGTATTGCTTGATATGTACTTAGCTTATTATATTAAATTTAATTGCATTTTTATACGATAATTTTCTTTGTTTGTTGTTAGCCCAACTAAAGGAATGACTCTCCTTTGACCAAAAAGGGATAATCACGGAATCCATGATAGGATAGCCATCTTTTGTACAGTCAGAATGCTCTGAGACAGAAAACTGTGCTAGACATGAGACTAAACAGCAGTTTCTGGCATACATAGTCAGTTCTAAAAGAAAAATGGGTGGTCAAGTGGTGCTTGTTAAGAAATCCTAAGCTTTTGGGAACTTTTGAAGTTAGATAATGAAAATTCTTGTCATTTTTGAGAATTGAGGCCTGTGCATATGTCTAGTACATTAAAAATTAAATCTTCTGTAGGTATAGAACTGTAAGTACAGTCCTTCCCAGAAGCAGCAGGATCTCTCTCATGGTAACCTGATGAAGAGGAGGCCAAGGGCTGCAGCGACTGAGCTGCAAATAGCCATTTGCACTGCTGTCTCCAGTCCTGTGTTCAGTAGGAGACAGACACTTTCCTTATCCAGGGAGTGTCAGGAGTGTCCGTCTGGCAAACAATGCGAGCCTTTTCAAGGTTAAAAGGGATTGTGTAACAAAAGTTATACCATAATACAATATCTTGTAGCAGATACAAGTCACTAGACTACCATACCATAAGTGTGCTGGCAGTGGTGATGCTAGCATTACATGCCACATATCTTCAAGCAAACAGGAACATTTACTGTTTTGCGTATTGTCCTGGCAGAGGGATTTGGCAAAATGTAACCATTTCTTTCTGCAGTGGATTGCAGATAACTTGCACTGTAGAAAAAGCTGTCTTGACTTGTAAGAAACTATCACTGATCTGTTTGTTCGGCCATCAAACTCAGTCGTCCTGCATCCTAATCAACTAGTCTTAGAAGCAAATGGTAAAAAAAAGTGACTGCTTCTATGATTAGTATTGCCCTACTTAAACACAGATGTACTGGTAAAATTCTACATAATTAAAAAATACACTGGATAGTATTCTAATGTTTCAAAGCATAAGAGTTATTACAATTCTATAGTAAATAGGAGGTGCTTGAAAAATGTTTCTATTGTCTTCCTCACACCTCATCTCAGCAAGAACTGAAGAGATCTGTATATGCACCTAAGCACTTCAAAACACTAATTATTTAAGTATTTTGAATTGAACACAGCGTTTAAGCTGTAGCCTTCAAATTAAAAAAAAAGTCATGAACAAGTAGATTATTCATCTTGGACATGCCGGAAAAAATTGCCTAATACATGCTTAATTGTTTTGCTTCAGCCCATGATAAAAGCAAGGGCGGGCTGAAACTTCAAAGTTGTACAGTTGTACAGTTCTGTGTACTCTTACTGCTAACAAATACTCTGCAACTGACTTTGATCTGGAGCCCAGGATGGGGCCAAGCTTTTCAGTGTCTTAAATGCTATGACTCTTATGCTGGATTCTGTTGATGAACCTGAGCAGTTCAGCCTTGTCTTGTTGCAATTCCTGTTCTGCTTCCTCTCCTCTCCTGTTTAGTGAATAGCTACTTTGGGACAGTTTTGTTTCTATTCTGCTTCACAGAAAGGAATGGGTTTCTAGTTAAGCCTTTATCATTGCTGTAATTCTTCATACAAAGAGCCAGAAATGGTTCCATGGGACAAAATACATTTGTTAAACTGTGTTTCTTGTGTACAAGTAAGGGAGTGAACATTGCATTTCCTTTCCTGTGTTGCGTTTCCCATTCCTGACATTTCTGTGACAAAAAAGATGGCATCTTTTGCACTTGTTCGTCGTCTATTTCTGTGTACTCTCTGAGCAAACCCCACGACTCCTCCTCCTCCCCCCCCCCCCCCCACCGGGTTCCGGAAGAATTTCCTTGGAGAAGAGTGGGAGAAAAAACCTGTTTATTTAACAAGCAAGACACTCCCCAGCACAGGGAAGAAAAAGGCAACACCAGCTGACAAAAAAACCTCTTTCACCGTTCTGAAGGGATGACAAGTTCAGTCTCTCTGGCGAGTGGTCGCTCAGTTATCAGTCTCTGGCGCTGGGGAATGACTGCTGCAGGTGACAGAATGCAGACTCCCGGTGTTTCTTGGGGTTTCCCAGGTCCCCGTCAGTTCAGATGGTATCCAGGAGAGGGAGGGGACGGGGTGGAAGAGAAAACAGTCCAGGGAAAAGGTTGGACTGCCTAGCTGAACTAACTAATAAGCAAAAAGCAAGGGCAAAGCGAAGGAAAGAAAAAGAGGCAGAAGCGAGCAAGCAGACAAGCAAGCAAGCCGAGCTAAAACCTCTCCTAAACATAGACCATGGGGGAGGTGAGCCGGCTGATAATAAGACAAAACAAAGCTTCACTCTCAGAGTCAGTCCTGGAAGCACAGGACATAATACCAAACATAATCAGAGCACACGATTGGAGATACAAACACCATAACATCACCCTAGGACACCAGTTTTTACCTTTTACATAAGAAAAAACTGTGATATTGCATGGGTTGACTGTTTCCAGTCTTACTTTCTGTATGAAAGAGCTGTAGAGTTCTTTCATCTCTCGTCATGGTTTTTCATAGGAATACCTTATGCCTGGGTGCAGTGCAGATTCAGTTGCTTTGTGAGTTGTGTTCCAGAACCGGACAGCTTTCTTCATTTCAGATTGTATGACACTGGTAACACATAATAAGATACCTTGAAAATACCAACTTATTATTCAGAACAGAAGACTTAATAGAAATATCTATTGTTGGGTTCTTGGAAGATGGATGTGATACTAATAGTTAACTAATAGCTAAGCTAGTGATTGAAGATTTCGGAGGCAGAAAGTAGATTTGGAAAAGAAAGTAAAGTTGTGAACAAAAGAATATATTAATAAAATAAATGTTTTGGTAGGGAGATGGCAGCTCATCTCACCATTTTTTATCCTCTTTATTTTGGCCTCTTGGAAGATGCTGTTGATGTAACAACAGCATCAAAAGCATGAGCAATGGATACACTTACAACAGAAGTTACAGAAAAGGAGCTCACTAGTTAGCCAAAACAAGCCTTTTACAATATTTACATTATTAGTTACAATAAGCAAACAAAGAACCCCTCCATGCACCTAAACCTTTATTAGTTGGTGTTTGTGCCCTTGTCCTTGAGTAGAGCTGACTTTAAACTTTTCAGTGATCAGTAAAAAATAATTTCATGTACTTTCCCTGAGGAGTGTTTTTATTCAGTGCTAGAATGTCACTTCAGTTCCCATAAACTTGAAATCATTCAATGAATACAAATTTAAGAAATTTATTTAAAAGGTATTTCTGAAGTGACAAAAGTACATGGAAAACTGAGCCTTTCAGGTTTTTCAATGTACTTATTCAAGAAAACATAATTAAGAGAAGATGATATCAGCTTTCTGATGAAATCTGTCTGCAGCCACTCTGTGTTTATATTTTCTGTCCAAAGCACTACTTACCAGCTAGAAAAGGGGATATATAAGTACAGCCAGTGGTGATGCTATAGATGAGGTGCAGGAATCCAGCCAAACTTTGGCTTGTGGTAGTGCAAGAGAAACAGGTGCAAGCCTCATGGAAGGATGAGAGTAGTGCCTGGTTGAGGGATTGCTGCTGTAGGACTTGTGGTGATGAGACTTGGAACTGCTGCCTAGAAACCAGGGGCTGAAAGGTCTTTAAGATCTAAGTGGCTGATAGCCACTATGGGATAGCAGCCATGACCTTGGTCTGTAGAGTTAAGGGTGGAATTTAACCTGCTTCCTGTTACACAAATACTTCAGCTGAGGCAAGCTGAAGATTTCTTTCATGAATCCTTGTCTCTTCCTGAGGGTTTCATCTGCCTGTATTACTTGGCATTTAACTCTGATTTTCATAAAATGATTGGCAAAGAACTAAGATTAAAAATACTGTGCTTTCCTTGCATTGTAGTTCTGTAATGGCTGATTTTTAAAATTGTTTTGTCTTCTCTCTTTCCCTTCCCCTCAGAGCCTACTCATTTCATGTTACTGCAGATGGCCAGATGCAGCCAGTTCCTTTCCCTCCTGATGCCCTCATCGGTCCAGGAATCCCTCGCCATGCCCGTCAGATCAACACCCTGAACCACGGGGAAGTTGTGTGTGCAGTTACCATCAGCAACCCCACGAGACACGTGTACACGGGTGGGAAGGGGTGTGTCAAGGTTTGGGACATCAGCCAGCCTGGCAACAAGAGCCCTGTCTCTCAGCTGGACTGCCTGGTAGGTGAACAGGAATTTATGCACAAGGGTAGGTTCTCCTTAGAGACTCAAAAAAAATTAAATAGCTTGTCCTTGTTTGGATTTTGTTCGTATTAGAAGGAAATAGCAATCATATCTGTTTCCTGATGTCCTTTTTTTTTTTTAATACATAACGGTGTTAAGAGAATAGTGCTGGTTTGTTTAGTGATAATTATCACTAAGGGTCAAATAACAGATTAGATCAGATTTCTGAATAGAACGTGTACGTCATGTTTTGAATAAAACATTATTTTTTTTCCCCTTTCTAGTTAGACTGATGGGTTTTGTGCATGAGTTTAAAAGGAAGGTAGCTTGTCTTATGCAGGGCTGCAAAGAACCTTCCTAGGTCTTTCACTCACACAAGGAGCGAAAAACCTCAGTTTTGTGACGTGATAGCAGCCACATACTGAAATAATGTGAAACGGTGCCAAAGGTTACTCTTAAGTTTTGCTACGATTTTTGTTCATGATCCACTAGTTACACATATAGGTTGGTTATTTTCACATGTACAGAGTACGAAAGGAACTGGGTGCAATAGTATAGGTAGCTGAAAAGCTAACTCGAAAATGGTAATAGCTCTATAAGAGATGCTTCTCACTAGAAGCAGCATTGAGGTTTGTGCAGTGTTAACTGACAACTTGACATGTTGTCAAGCACAGTAATATGTATTGTAAATGAAAATTCTAGCTTCAATGTAGATCCAATTAAATGTGATGAGGGTGTTTTGGGTTTTTTACCCTTTATCCTTTCTTTACTGCTATCATTTTGTAATTGCCTGGTAGTAATAACGACGTTGAATAGGTATTCTGTTCTGACAGGTGTATGTCTGGATGCAGAGCCTTCATTTGTTATGGAGCAGTAATGACTGGTGAACTCAACATTTTCACTGCCCTACTTACTGCTCCTTTGCTGCAAATTAAAAAAATAATCATAGTAGGAACACAGTTAAATAATTCTTGCAGTGTTTCTTCCTATATCTTGAGTTACAGATCTTAATGATCAATTTTGTAAAAAACTGTTGCCACTCAAGCAAGGTTGTAGTAAGGAAAGGTAGAAATGTCTTCTGTCACTAACTCCTCCACAGTATCTCTCAAATCAATAGTATCACAAATGAGAGTTCAATATGTACTATAAGAAACATGTTGAAAAACAAAGAACCAGCATAAATATAGGAGCAATACAGGAATCCTTAATCTTTCAACTTTAATACTGTGAATGCAAAATAGTATTTGAAAGAAAAATTCAAAAATCTGAAGGGCATGAGACTAGAATGACATTTTCATATAGGGCTGTTAAATGCCAAATGAAAGGTCATTTGCTGTAATATTTCTATTGTTGGTGACCTTCACTGATGGAGTACATTTGCAAAAAAGCAAGCTTACTTTGGCTCTGTTTTTGTGTAATGAGATAGAAAACTTGCCATTCGTCACGTTTGAAACAGAGAAGACTGTGGAAACAGGAGTCTGCAGTTTTAATTTCTGCAGCTGCAGTTTCTAAGTAGTGATGAGAAGTAGGTGTTTCCAACCTTTTAGGATCTGCTGGCTCTTCTACAGTACTTTGGTAATGGAAAATGTACCAAGCTGTTTGAAACTTTGATGCAGTCAGAATTATATTAGTGGTCATTACAGACAGGCACGTAACTGAGGTGATTTGTGTTACACAGAACAGAGATAACTACATCCGCTCCTGTAAATTGCTGCCCGATGGATGCACCCTCATTGTTGGTGGGGAAGCCAGCACATTATCCATTTGGGACCTGGCAGCTCCAACTCCTCGTATAAAAGCTGAGCTGACATCCTCAGCGCCTGCCTGCTATGCTCTAGCTATCAGCCCTGATTCCAAGGTGTGCTTTTCCTGCTGCAGTGATGGGAACATTGCAGTGTGGGATCTGCACAATCAGACATTGGTCAGGTGAGTCGTTGTTTACAGAAAATTTTAATAGAAATTACTCTTTGGACAGCTACATAAATATTTATCTCCCTGGAGAGGTTTTATGACAGCAAAGTAAATAGTGTCTCTTATTCAAAGGAGTGATTTACACCCAAGTTGGGCAGAAACTAGTTTCCTAGTCTTGGAAGCTGTGCTTTCAGGGTCAGTCCATAACCTACTGTAGTCAATGTAAAAGCTCCTGCAGGTCTCTATTATTTGGGATTGGTCTGCAGCTTTCTACAAGCAGCATTCTTGCTGGCTTGTTACTGGTATGGACTGAACACGCCTTTTAGGGAATGCTTTGAGGTTTGTTGTTTTCCTTTGTCATAAGCCTTGTTAAGTAAAAAAGAGTACTTTCAATTCTTATTTAGCGAAGGTAAGTAGTAAAATTAATCTTACAAAAGTGGTTGATAGGATGGATCCTCTCAATTCTTTAGGAAAGCGTAGGGGCTTACTATAAGATAAATTTAGTTTATGCTTACACAGGTCGTGGTGGCTTACAGTATTTTGAGAAGAGTCTAATTTGGGAAAGGCCATTATACATCGAAATTTCTGAACACTAAACCATAAAGAAACATGAAAAAAACATAAAGAATATGCTTAGTCTGCTGGGTTTCACTTAAACTTCCTGTATATCCATAATTAGCTGAAAATTACATGCAGAGAGTTGTGTTAATGAATTACGTGCAGAGAGTTGTGTTAATGTGCATGCAAATTTTACTTTAGGTCAATAAATACAATTTTAGTTCTATAAAGTTTTCACTTTGTCATGTACATGCTTAGAGTGTAAAGATACACTCTGTGATATCAATACACATCTATGAATGCCTTGCTTTTTAAATGTTTGCTGTATGTGTTCCCACCACTTGCACACTGATCTTGCTGGTTGATAACACATGGAATTTTGAGACCAGAGCTAAACAAAATGTGCCGTGTGACCTTTTTGTGGTAGCTCTTGGTGATTCATACCCTTCGTTCCCAAGCTAGTTGTCTTTTCCCCACCCACCCTCCACCTTCCACGCTGAAGCCTAGGACTTTGCTGAAGCTAATTGCTGATGAAAAATGCAGGAGCCTCAAAATGCTTTTGCCAAAGGATTAAGAAAATCTTGAGATGACCTTCTGGCTGCTGAAAGCTGAGAGTTGCTAATGAGAAGGTTATAAAACAAACTGCACCATTTAGATTTTTTTCTAATCTCCTGCCACAGAGAATGCAACTTTGTGACTCAGCAATGCTTGTGTTTAACTATCTGGATCTTTATCTGGATCCCTTTCTATTAGTATATCTGCTTGTTATTTATCTTCTTGACTTGCAGCCAAAGAAAAATACAGAAGCTATTTTCTGAAATTGGAGGTTTTATTCTCTGGCCACTTTGATTTAATCAGAGTTATCCTTAGTGGTTTTAACTAGTTACTGTGCTTTAATATTCTCACAAGTGGTTTGGGTTTTGGAGGGGTTTTTGTTGTTTTGGTTTTTTTTTTCAAAACCTGATAGGAAATACTTGATTTTATTCAGCTAGCCATGATGCAGTTCATTCCTCTAGCACCTGGAAAAAGTTTTTGTAATACTGGTATTTAATGCTCAGTGAGAGGCAGAGGCTGATTCTTGCTCATCGTCAGACACAGAACAGATGACACATGTACAGAGTCCAAAACTAACACCACAACAGTGTTTACCTTGAGCTCTGGCAGGAAATCATTATTCAATCTGGTTTGTTTTATCAGGCAGTTCCAGGGCCACACAGATGGAGCCAGCTGTATTGACATTTCTAATGATGGTACCAAGCTCTGGACAGGAGGTTTGGATAACACTGTCAGATCCTGGGACTTGAGAGAAGGGAGGCAGCTACAACAGCATGACTTCACATCACAGGTAACTAGATTTTCCTGCAGCTTGTGGCAATGTGTGGAGTGGGAAGGAAACACTTAGGATCAAAGTTAAGACTGAACCCAGTAGAACTGGCAGATTGTTCTCTCTCTTCCTTTTGGCTGCTCACAACACAGTATTTTGAAACTTTCTTACGTGCTTAGATTGCAGAAGAAAATTATAGCCTGACACTACTCTTTTCCTATTTTTCTAAGTTAATATATAAAAACAGGGGTTATTTAGTTACTTGAATGTTGAACTGCAGTTTTGCTATTGAACTATGTGAATTTGCCCTTATCTCTCTCTCTCCCTCTCCCAAAATATTTCAACTGCATAAAAAAATTATAGGAAAAAAATTAAAAGGTGTAAACATGGTTTAATTTTCAGATATTTTCCCTTGGTTATTGTCCTACTGGTGAATGGCTAGCTGTGGGAATGGAGAGCAGCAATGTTGAAGTGCTACATGTAAATAAACCAGACAAGTATCAACTGCACCTTCATGAGAGCTGTGTATTGTCACTCAAGTTTGCTTACTGTGGTAAGTTGCTCTGAACATAGACCTGGAGGTCAGGGCTGTTAATTTTGCTGATTAGTTATTTCATAGTCATTAGTTATTACATCTCAGTTTTTTAAGTAATGCATAAATACCTCTGTTTTATGAATTCAAATACGCTTATCTACAAACAACCATCTGTTTGTCTCGAGGCTGCTGTGAGGATTGATTCGTGTATCAAAAGCTATTTCTCTTTGAAGAGTTTAGGGATTTCCTAGTATGCAACACAATGCAAACGCACTGAGCATCCACACTGATTATAAGCAAAAGTACTGCATTGATTAGTAGTAAGAGCTTTTATAAGGGTAATTAGTTAACAGATTTCATTGATGTGAATTGAAAATCCAAAATTTGTCAGATGTCTCTTCCATGTTTTTGTAATCCTTCTGGTTTATATTCTAGGTAAATGGTTTGTGAGTACTGGGAAAGATAACCTCCTTAATGCATGGAGAACTCCTTATGGAGCTAGTATCTTCCAGGTGAGGATGATATTGCTTTTAATGAAAAATAATAAAACATGCAGAGTTCCGAGTGGATTTAAGTATCTTCACATATGTGATCTACCTAAAATGACATGATGAAATGAGGATAAACAGACTTCTTTTTAATGATGCAATATATTTCTATTTTTTCTTCTAGTCCAAAGAGTCTTCATCAGTGCTTAGCTGTGACATTTCTGTGGATGATAAGTACATAGTCACTGGCTCTGGAGACAAAAAGGCTACAGTCTATGAAGTTATCTACTGAAAAATATGATGGGGATATTCTTTTAGAGGTTGAACTGGGCCAAAATTGTTTGTAGAAGTAGAAAGCGTTTGAATTTTTGAAAGGAACAAATGTGTTGAGGTTCCAGACCTTGCCATGAATCTACTCTGATTTTTCAAAATAGAAGGCAACATCCAGCAACTAAGTCCTGGCGACGTGGACCAGACGGAACACAGAGGCAAGACGGACTAATGTAGCCTAGGTTTTTGACATAATTTTTAAAAGCCAAGTCTACTGAACAATGTTGGAGCCTTGTATTTTTTTTCATTTTTGCGACCTCATGCAAATTTTTCTCATTGCCTGAATATGGGGGATAAATACCTTTCTGTTCCTTGCAGTTCAAGTTGCATTCTGTCCTGTGTAGAGCAGCAGTGTCTCAGATGAACTTGTTTCCTGATTTTGCATCTTGTGATATGTTTTTGTATTTTTGTTGAAGTCAAACATTTGTATAAATTGTAAATATGTTTAGTTTACTACAGTAAAGGCTTTAGTACCAAGAACTAGTCTTCCCCCTTGTCCCCTCCCTGCTCACCCTGCTTATTTAAAATTAAAAACCTCTTGGGGATATAAGTACCTTTTTAGAAGCAAAAGCAAACACTATGTATAGTTTGAAAATGGTGTCTTATTCTTTATAACTTCTTAGATTCCTTTATCATACTTCAAAGTAGTTGATTTGACTTACTAGGGTATCAAATCCAGTAGATATTGTCTTGTTCTACAGAAAACTTAAAGGCAGTTTTGTACTAATTATAGTGTAAATATAAAAATTGAACATTACATCAAGCTGTGCAGTTTAAGTTTATTTACCCATGTATATGTTCTTTGGCAGATACAGTAATATGTGCCTGATCATAACTCATTTGGTCATTTCTTTAGAAGAGGAGGTGACTTCCCTGTCCTTTTTCCCCCAGCTGAAAAGAATTCATGTGAGACTGCATTTCTACTAAGTACATCAGAGCTTTTATTTGTTATATAAGGATGTCTGTGATTAGATAAGCTAGATACGTTGCATCCTTCATGTTTTACAGAGAAATGGTAGTTAATCACCATTTCCTTTTTAAAGTCTTGTCTATACTCAGATACTCAGGTAAATTTAACTAAATTACCAAAAGTGTGAGTTTTACAGGGGATTGCTTAAAGATGTTAAATTCTTGCAGGGTTGCAAGTGAAGTGAATTAACCTAAACTAAGTTAAACTTGCTTCTTAATTTCTTGTGAAAATATTGACAAAGGAATATTTTGATTTTTAACTAATCCACTCTACAAATTAATTAGAATTAATTTTCCTGAGTGTCCCATGTTATGCAGGCCTGTAGGCTCTATGTATTCATGCTGAGCAATCGTTGAGTTCTTTCCATTGTCACATCACTGTGTGACATCTGTGAAGAGCCATGATAAGCAGCCAGTTACCAAAGCTATGCATCTTCTTTTCTTGGTGTACTCAAGAGCAATGGATGAGGAGAGAATGTGTTCATTTTATTTAACTATTATTTTTTCAGTCTAATGTGTTCTATCACTGTGTGCTAGACAGCAGACTTTGCTGTTGCACTGGTGAGAGCCATACGTTTACATACATACATACATACATTCTGTAATTCGGTTAGAATTTCTGTTGCTAACGGAGAGTACAAATGAACCGAAGGGTATCTTTGAACAACTAATTTAGATTACACAAACTGGCAGACAGAAGAAGAGCTGCTTTCTCATTTTGCTAGCATTTGACAATGGCCTATGTCCCTGCTCTTTCAAGGACACATAGCTAGAAAGAAACAAGCTTGACTGACAGATGCATTGATTGGATAAGGAATTTTTCATCTGGGGGCAAATTTTATCTAAGTTTCTAGTCTGAAGAGACACAGGTTTTCTTTTCAATTTACATGACCATTCTACTGAAACCATTTTATAGCATCTAGAACTGTAATAGCCTTAATGTATTAACATTGCATTCGGAATGTAAAATGTTACCCATTCAGGATAATCTGGTCTCCTAGACATAATATTAGCATTCTATCAGTATGTATCCATATATATATTTGTTGATTGCTCTAATTGTTAATTTGTATCTGTATGAAAATGACAGACCAGTTTAGATGCTGGTCATGTTGCTTTCAGACATAGTGAGGCAAAAAGCAGATTCATCAGACTTTTCAAAGAATTAACTATATTTGCTACATTGATGTGCTGGGAAGTGCTATGCCATTTTTAGAAGGGAAAGTTTTAAAACAAGAGTATTTATGAAATTACTTGATTTTTACACTTTTCATATTGAAATTTCTCTGAACATCTGGCTCTGGCGGTTATGATTGACTTTAGCAGCACTGGCAAAGCTGCTTTAGTTAGGACCTTTTGGATTTTTGCCAAACTGCTATCACCTTGTCTTTTAGTTTATAGATATCCTTTTGCTGTTCTCTGAAGTTAATATCAGAGGAACCAAGAATGCAAGTATTCTTACATCCATACATTCTTACATCCATATAAACTTAAAAAAATCCCAAAATATGAGTGTAATTGGTCTGCTATACGTTGTGACATAGTGCTTGCTAGTAACGTCACATTCTTGTCAATAAGGAGGTTCAAAAGCATAGTGTCAGGAAAGTCATAAAATACCTTGTTTTCTTGACTTCTAGAACATACAGTATGTCAGAGCAGTTATGGAATCAGAAATTTATGCATGTGAATTACTTTAATCAAATTTGTACCATATATTTCTTGATTGTAATTAAGAAATTAATTTTTTTTTCCCCCCATCATATCTACTTTAAGCCTTGGGTCTAAAAATCAGTGGATGCATCTGAAAGCTTCTGGATTCATCATCCGTACTTTGTGGATGAATAGTTCTCTCCATTTCTTGTTTCAGATTTCACTTAATGTTTATAAAACATTGTGAGTTTTTTCATTTGTCAGACAGTAAAGCATATTCTACTTGCAGATGTAATGTTTAATGAAAAGATAGATTTGCTGAACTCCTAGCATGTCTGTTTATGCAATTACCTAAAAGATGTAAAATTTGTGAAGCTTAAAACTTCTGTAAGTTCTTGTAGCCTTGTGTAAAGTAGTGGGTGGAAATAATTGCATATTGAATGAGGAAACAGATCAACCAAGATCAGCAGTAACAGAAAAGGCACTGGAAAAACCATATAGGAAGAAAAAGTGCACCAGTAACTATTGTGTAGGTAATTAACTTTTTTTTGGGGGGGGGGGGGTCAATTTAATTACAGTCCTAAAAGATTCCTTTGGTTAGCCCCTTATTGGGACAGTCTTTGTGTGCCGGGTGGCTTTCGGTATTCAGAGATGTCTGAATGCCACTCTGGCAAATGCTAGGGCTGGATAGAAGCAGGGAGTCCTTACAAAAGACACTTTGGATGTCAGTGCAAACAATAACTGATGAAGAGGGGATTTATGGTAATACCAATTCAACTGAACAAAATCCTTTGCTGGCTTTAATATGTATATTTTGTATATGTGCACTTGGCATAACCCTTCATAAATCAATTGTGCAGAAAGTATGATATCATTCCACATAATGTGTTTGTCAGTGTGTCAGACTTTCTTTTTGATTATAATTCCAAGCAACAGTAGTTCCTCATATTAGTCCACAAGCCACTGATACCTGAGAGAGAATTTTCATCTACATTAGTTCTTTCTAACTCATTTGGCATTTCAAAGATTTTGGTCCTTTAAAGGAAAGTGGGAGCACTAAATGAGCATGATTTTCATAGGCTGTTATAACAAGTGTTATTTTTCTATATAAATATCAATGTGGAATCTGCCATCTCGTACATAGTTCTGTGTCTGAATGATTGACCACAATTTTTGGGTCACTTTTTTGCATTTGCATTCTACAAGTAGAATTTCAGAAACTTCTAAGTTACTCAAGTAACTTTAACTCAGATTGACAAACTGATTTTTGGTTTTGGTGTTTAATTCTTGATAGGTTTTTTTTTTTGTTTGTAATTTTGTGGAATGACTGGCCTATTTAGGAGTCCGTGGGATTATGTAGTCTAGTTAGTTTAGTCTTTCATATTTTCTATTATATTGGTGCAATTTTGAGTAGATGGGGAAATGCCACCATTCTGTTAATTAAGAAAGGTGGATTTTGAAGTTTTTGGGCTAAGGAGGAGTACTGACTTCTGATTTCGCACTACTGATAAAGTGTTTACCCCTTAAATCACTTCACTGGATAATCTGGACTTCCTCCAACTCTGCTGTCTCCTTGAAGAGTTCTGTTTTTTTCTCCTACCACAAGTACACAGAAGAAATTTGAGAATGTAAGTCTATCTAAGATTTCAGTCAATTCATTCTGTCCTGCCAGACAGACATACTTTATTATGTAATGGGGAAGGTGAAGCAACTCAGAGTTGAATGTGACAAACACCAGAATGCAAGAGAGTTCATTGCAGGAAATTCATGGACAGAATCACTTTGCTTAGAAAAGCCCTCCAAGATTATCTAGTCCAACCTTTGACTGAACATCACATGTAAACTAAACCATAGCATTATGTGCTGCATCCAGTCACTTCTTGAAGACCTGCGGGATGGGTGACTACCACCTCCCTGGGCAGCCTGCTCCAATGCTTGACAACTTTATCCATGAGAAAATTCTTCTGACATCCAACTAGAACCTCCCCTGGCTCAGCTTGAAGCTGTGTCCTCTTGTCCTGTGGCTGAGAGGAGAGTGAGGCCAAGTGACACCCAACTTGCTACAACCTCATTTCAGGGAGTTGTAGAGTGATGAAGTATCCCCTGAGCCTTTTCTCCAGGCTAAACAATCCCAGCTCCCTCAGTCACTCCTTAAAAGAATTGTGCTCCTTCACCAGCTCCTTTGCCCTTCTCTGAACATCTCAGCGTCCCTGTTGTGAGTGGCCTGAAACTGAACACAGGATCTGAAGTGCAGCCTTTCCAGTGACAAGGACAGGGAAAATCCAGGCCCTAGTCCTGCTGTCCACGTTATTGCTGCCACAAGCCAGGATGCCTTTGGCTGCCAAGGCACACTGCAGGACAAGGGAAAATGAGAACATAGAAACACATACATTTTAGGTGCAATTTAACATGCAATCTACACAATTCACCTAGAATGAGATTTTGGTGTGCAGTTTCACTGACTTCTGTTTCTCTGTAAAGTTTTTCAAATGTTCCTGCATAGTTATTCAAGGACACTTGAGTTGTGTGGACTGGAATGCCCACCGGAAGTGGACATTTCTTTGATATCCAAAAATATCAAATCTAATAAACTCATCCTAAGAGGAAAGGAAGTTAACTCACAGCTAGTTCTCAACATTTACCATTACCTTTTATTTCTGTAGCTCGAGATCTTCCAAGCAATTGATAATCACATTCTCAGCAACATGCTCCCAAATGTCCCATTGCAGCTTAAGTGCTTAGTGCAGCATGGTAGATTTCGCTAGGGAAACCAGACATGTAAGAACTGGGTGCTTGAAAAATCTGCCCTATGAGTCTATCTTACTGGCATTTCTGAGAAATTTACTAGAATTTCTGCTCAGCTATATAGGAGAGCTCAAACACCCACTAAAACATTTTCTAAATCAACAAAAAAGTGTGTTTTGAACACATTTTAAGCACATGGGTGGGTTTGGGTTTTTTTGTTTGGCTTACGGTTTTTTACTATTTTATGTTGATTTATTTCTTTTTTTCTCTTCTGATATAACTTTAAAAAGTATAAATTGAATACAAGAAAACACGAAAGGAAATCAGAAGAATGAATAATAGTCTTCAGAGGGCAGAATGTTGTTGCAGATGCTGTATCTCAAAGCAAAGAGTATGATGCATTAGTTCTTGAGAGAGCTGGTTTTCTATTTCCTTGAGGCTCAAGTTCTGCTCAGAAAACTGAATACCAATTTCTGTTATGGGGACAAAAGTTAGTTATAATTTTCAAATCTGAGCGGAATTTTTTGTGGGTTTTGGGTTGTTTGGGGATTTTTTCCCCACATTTCTTAGATCAGGGTCTCACAGTTCACTCTGAGAAGCTGAACAACAGTCCATGTCCTTTCTGGCTCTATGCTCTACTATGCATTAGTAAGAATTTAGTTGCCTGTTAGTGATGCATAATATACAGGAAAATCTGATTGAATATTTTAGTGGATAGCTGCATAATTCTATTGGGCAGTGTCTGCTATAATGATTTCCCTTACTAAAGCAAGCACTCAGATATAAGATAGCTGTATTATTCTATACTCGTATTGTTCATGGAATTCCTGGTTTGGCATAGTTGACTCTTCCTAGAAAAATTCTGTGGTGGCTTCTGATGTAAAACGTAAAATTTTGAGATTTTTTTTTCCCTGTCTTGTAATTTCACATGTGATTTTGCCCATATTTTTGTAAGGTTATGTTGATTCATAGAAGAGATGCTGCAAGGAACACTAGATATATGTATTGTGTACAGCTTGGCAAGGATTGCCTTTGCCATGTTCACAGCACAAAGGTATCTCTCAAACCCTGTTTCTATCTGTTTTCTGCCAAAAATGAGTTTGAGGTGAAGATAACACATAGTCTGGAGACTAAGTAATCAAACATACTGTTATCATTATCCCTTTTGTATACTCTGTCATTAACATAGAAAATGGAGATGATAGCCTGTAACTGCAAACAATAAATGCTGTTTTTCCTTCGAGCACTGATTTTAATGGCAGTTTAAAGAAGTTAACAAGCAGAATGAAGGGGTCATAAATGAGAGTTAACCCATAGCAGTTGGAAACTGAGAAATCCTTGTTGCTTTCCTGGTAGTGAGCCTAATTTGTTTAAAATAAAATCCATCTGCTCATTTCACAGTCTTTTTCACACTTCATTCAGCGATCCACAGTGGATTACCCCCTTACTTTAAAAACTGTCTGCAATTATAAGCTAATGACTCTTATTTTGTGGTTTGCTGTAGCGCAAAATTTTGCAGACCAACGAAGATGCCCTTTATTCTTAAAAAATAGTCAGCTATTGTTTTTTTTGCAGTTGGACACGGTTTTTTAAAAATTAGATTTCAAATACATATACAATCTGATGGTTTTGCAAATTCAAAGTATTTTCTAATTACTGATGAATCAGCCAAACACTGCTGTTAAGTATGTAAATGTCCTTAATGTCAGCCTGGTATTTGTTTAGCATGCCATGCATGCAACAAAACTTTGGAGTGATTCAGCTTTTATAGCCACATTAAATTTACTTACTGGAATAAGTTTCCTTTTTCATACAGAAATCAGTTTAATGCCGTGCTCCTTTGTGTTTCCTCCTGAATATACATTAGATCTCTAGAGATGTTTTAATGAGTTATACATACGTAATGCTACTAATTTTTCTCTTTCTGATTGTTAATTATGTGAGATGTGTATTTCTGACAGCAGTTGAGTGAATATTCACAAATAGATGATATAATTGAATTTTTGAATGTGTACTTCAAGAAATTTATAGACTTGTATAGATAAATCATTGATTTTCATTTGTCAAATTCAAGATTTTCAAATCCTGATACTCTTGTATTTTTATCAGTGAATCTGTTAAAGCAAATACTTCTGGATTTTGAATTGTTTTCCTAGTTTTTTTAATTTGTTTATGTAGATACTCTTCTTTGTTGAGTACAAGTTATTGACCTGGTATTCTATTTATAATTCTTCCTGGTTCTTCAGTATTTTATCTAGCTGTAACTTATTAAAAACCACAAATATGAAATGGGGATATTAATGACAAGTGGTTTAAATGTGCAAGTTTCAAAATGCATGTTAGAATATTTCAACACTTCATTCACTGTAATTTTGCATTTTTTCATTACTTAAGTAATTAAAAAAAATCCTTAGGGTTGAATTATAGTAAAATTTTATACATCTCAGTACTAATTTTGTCTCCCAGTGGACAGCAATAATTTAGATGGGATTGTTTTTACTCTACCTAATTTATTCTTTGGCAGGGGGGAAGGGAAAAAATATTAACCTTACAAATTTTGCTAATTATAATAATTTCATTACTATTGCTAATTGTTTTTAGTAACCTCCATGTCTTCAGATATTTGTTCTTCTATATTTTGAAGAAAACATACAGATATACAGGGTTCTGTAATAGAATGTGTTTACAGTATTTATCCCCTGGGTTAGTTATAACAGTAAGGGGAAGTACAGTGACAGATACCACTTGCAATAGTTGCTAGTGCTATGTGCCTTTGAATCATTTTCTTCAGTTATTAAATTTTTTTGTAATCTTAGGTGAGGTAAGCAGCTTTAAATCAGTTTCATTTCTGTCAAAATGGATATGATAATATATTCTTAGAGCTTTACTAGTATTACTAATTTTAAATCTGCAAGGTAAATGGTTGCATGGATGGTTTTGAACTGATTTGACTGTTCAGGTTGACTTCTGAGATTTCAAAATCTGCTATTGAGGGAAAAAATGCCAGTTGTATTTGGGAGTTTTTATTGCTTTCATTTTGTATTATATATCAGTTGGACTTTCTTACCACGGTAGGTGTGCTCACAGTTTTAATGTTCCCATAGTTTGCTGTGTCTGTTTCATTTGAATTTAGCTTACAAATTAGTCCCTTTCCATAGGTGTCTGCTTTGTACCTTAACAAGTATGAAAATAATCAAAATATTGCTGTTTGACAGAGACACCGTATATTTCTCTGTTTCTGATGTAGATATCATTTAGCAGGGCCTGTTTAGTTAAAAGGGCAGTTAAAACAGTAATCACACATGATCTGTGCCTAACTGTTGTTTGTAGAAAAAGTGCAACAAAGTGATATGTGCTGATAACAATTCGGAAGGAAAAGAATATGAAATTCAGATAGCAGCTTGAACGATTTACTGTTAGCATGGGGCCCAATAACGCTACAAAGCTATAAACTCTGTCTTTCTAGATTGCCCAGTTAGGTGGCAGAGATGCAATTTGTCTTTTCTGAAGCCGCCTGCTGCTTGCTAGCTCCATCTCCTGTCACAGCCTATTAGCTCCCCAAGAAAATTGGTGGGAAATTGCCTGCAGATTGTAGGAAATTGCATCTCCAGGCCCTGGAAAAAATGTAGGATAGCACAACACTGATCCTCCCAGAGCAGCTATTAATACAGCAAAAGCTGACCTTTGGCATGGTGTGAAACGACTTTGCTGAATAAAGACTGTATTATGTGTGGTTGAAGGAGGGAAGGAATTATTATCCTAGCTATGCTTGTAGTCAGCCTGTTCCAGGAAGCTTAAGCATTAGCGGTAGGTTTTGCTGCCCCTCAGCTCATCCCAATTGGAAGGTGGGAGAAAACATGTTAAAGCCTTATACAAAAATTTTGTTGTACAGATGGGCAAAAACCCATTATGTATTTAAATTATATTAGTACATATCAAATTCAAAGGTTTAGTGACAAAGCTGAAAATGAAAATGAAGCTAATTGCAAAAGAATTAATAGGTGCCTCTGCACAGTCAAGTCTTGGTCAGACGAGGAACAACTTTTTGGCTATTTCATTCTATTTGTACATACGTATTATACATTTCATTTTGGAGCAGTTACAGTGAAAAGGAGTTTGTTCTGTAACTGTGAACTGTAAAAAGTAATGGGATACACATTATTTATCAGATTTTAGCATTAAATTCCTTGCTGCTAGGAAGCTTACTTCTGTCATGTTTAAACTGATTCCCATGTGTTATTTATGATGTGATATACAGTGAGTTTCATCGTCTGTCATTTCTACTACATCTACCTTTCTAATTTTGTACTTTACCTCTGGTTTATAGGGCCTTTCAATAAAAGACTTAACTTTTCTGTGAATTCTGAGAGAGGGGGTATGTAGAATTAGTTTGCAATATAAGAATAAATGCCAGCCTTTTCTTTGAGCTTGCAATTGTACTTAGGTGATTAAAAGCCTCCTGAGGAAGATGTGATTGTGAATCAGAATGGTGTATTGATCAGAAGCAAGTATACGAGGGTGGCAGCAGCAGGTAAAAAGTCATTTTGCAATCAAGAGCATTGCTGTTTTCAAACTCAGATGAGATCTCTTGGTAACTGGCAGCTGCCCAGGGATCTAAGTGAAACCAATAGGTTCATTTCCTGTTGTATTAATGTCCACTGTTGTAAATGAGCTAACAGGGCTTACAAACACTCACACTGCTGATTACAGAAAATTAGTGTCCTGCCTTATGGAGCTGAGGCAGAGGCAGCAGGGCAAAAAAGGTATTGCACATACTTCAAAGCACAGCTGAAGGGGATCAAGAGAACTTCACCTTGTGGGACTCTCTGGATCACTGTCTTGAATTCTTGTGATCATGAGTGCAGACATATGTCAGTCTGAAATGCTAATTCGTTGAGGCATTGTTTTTCTAAATTAGTTACAGCACCTTTTATAGAAGTTATGCAGTTTAGTGCTGTGTGTCTTTTCTTGTAAAACACTAATACAGGAACAGAAGAGCTGTGGTGCTTTTATTCTGTATTTACAATAGCTGTTTATCTTCCAAAGTATTACATATTAATTGCATTCTCAAAATAAACCTTGCCATTTAGTAATAAACTGGTTTTTTTGTATAGTTCAATATATATATTGGATGAGCAAAGAACATTTAGAAGACACAGAAAATCTTCCCTATTTTAAGGATACAGAAAATCTGCCCTGGCTAATCACTGAATTTACCTTCTCTTGTAAGAGACAGACAAACTAAATTGGGTATGTTGTGTTCAGAATTTCATTTCTTCTGGCTGATGGCACTATGCACACAGTTACATGCCTGCATACTCTGGAGGCCAAGCCTATTACTCTACACAGAGCAGGGAGATAACAAATCATTCTATATGAAAAGCAGAAGCTTTCTTTTCATAAATACAAAGCTGCAAGTTCTTGCTTTCTTATGAAAAGAACCAAAATTCAGACTGGGCTGTGAGGAATTTGGAGTGCACCAAAAGCTGCTCTGGACAGTTGGTTGGTTTGAAAGAGGATTGGCAGGAGGGAAAAAACAACTCCTGACAAACCAGTTCTTGGCCAGCTCTTAATGACTGGTAAAGATGTGCAAATCATAAATAGCGCCCTTTACCCTGTAACAGTTGATGAGCTCCAGCAAAAGACAGCACACTAAACTATGCTTACTTCCTTTTTCTGTAGCGAGTTCAAAGAGACTTTGTTGTCAATCTAAGTTCTGGTCAATCCAACAGTGGTCAGACTACGTTTTTCCTAATGCATACTTACAGTCAGCAACACATCAGAAAAACAAAATCCAAGTTCTTTAATCAGCATGATTTTATTTTTTAATTATGCCTTCCTTGGTAACGCTTCTCACTTGCCACACTAGGAAAATGCAACTTCAAATTCCATGAAATGGTTCTAATTTACTGCAGTATGCTGGTGAACATTAATTTTTTGGCTAGCATCACTTTTTCTAGCCCCAGCAATTTATTTTTTTTTCAGCTATTCATTGTACCCGGAATCATATTCATGGTCATTCATTGAAACAATTCACAACTTTTTCCAAGTTCTTCATCAACGGCATTTACTGGGTGTTTAATTTTTATGAAAAAAATTGTATCTGAGTATTACTGAACTCTATGATAATATCCTTTCTCCTACACCATACCTTTGTGAAACTCTAGCTGAGAGTAAACTAGTCCCCAGCATTTTCTCTTAATATTCTGGCACTGTGAAAAAAAAAACCAAAATTACTTGGTCCATTTAGCAAAACAGCTTTTATTTCTGTGAACTCTCCCAACATTTTTATTTTATGATCTATGAAAGATACATTTTTATGCTATAAAAAGACACTAAGAAGGCATGTAGCATGACTAGAGCCCTTCTAAAGGCTTTTCATGCTGGGATGGTGTGGGAGTAGGTTGAAATAGGGTGAAGGGAATGAAGATGCCTCCGTTTTGAACCAGTTGGTCCATAAGCTGGGAGAGACCAATCGCCTCCAAGACAAGGCTAGCAAAGGTTTAGAGGAGCACAGGTCTCATGTTCTGGTGGACTCCTAATGAAGATGGGCATGGGGAAATGTAAGCAGCAGTGCACACACGGTGCTAGCTGTAGCTTGGTCTCAATCTTGCCCAGGCAGCCCCAGTGCTGCTGGGGATAGGGCTGGGGCAAGGAGCTCAGGGATGGGGAGGAGAGGGACCAATATTTAAGGCCTGCTGGAAGAAATTCAGGGGAAGAGAGTGTCAGCAGTGGAAAACTGGGATCAAAACACTGTGCATAACTTTCTTGTGGATGAGGATAAGCCCCAAAATTTTTAAATAAAAAATTTACAGCCCTGTCACCAAGTAGTTTTGGGAGTCTGGGCTTGTCCAAAATGGTCCAGGGACAAGGGAAGAAAAGAAAAACAGGAGTGAATGGCTTTGTAAGATGACACCGAGTCTTGGGCAGGTTATGGCTGCTTCCACTTGGGGGATGTCTGCTAATTTAATAGTGAACTTCTCATCTCCCTCACCTCCCTGCAGCAGGCTGCTCTGCAGTGGATTCAAAACACCTGAGGGGAATGAATTGCACAGCTTGTCTCTGCTACCTTTCTCCAGCCAAGGCGAAGGACTTATGTGGGGCTTGTTTACTGGAAAAGAAGGTAACTGTGGAATGGCTTGGAAAAGAACATTGCTTTTCTGCTAGCAGGGAAGACTTTTCCATTTACAGAAGAAATGGAGATAACATTACAAATAGCACACTTGAGCAACAATGAAGATGAAACATCGAAAAGGTAAGCCAAGACTCTTTACTTGATTGAAGATATTTGGGTGGAATATTACATTTGTGTTGAACCAAATACGGCAAAGCTGGAAAACAGTTGGTTTTTCTCAGTTTTTTCTTAAAACCCTCAGGAAAGAAGGCAGTGGAAGAGGAAATAACCAAGCAAATGTTTATCTGTGTGTTTGATAAGTTCCTGAGAAATGGTCTTATCCAACTAGTCAATGGCTACCAACCAGGTTAAAGTATAATGTGCTTTTGGCAGAGATTTCATCATTCCTGTGTGCAACAGCTTACTTGCAATTGTTCTAATGAAAACAAGCTGTATCTAAGTACCATCAGAGGTCCTCTCTGATCCCAGGAAAACTTCTTACTTGTAAGGAATTTCACCTTCCTGTTCAGGAACACAATATCGAGAAAAGACTAAAAACACCCAGTGCAAATATGTTGATTATTAACTCTTGATCAGTCAAGCTGGTGACTTTGAAACCTGGATATAGAGCAAGAAACAGATGAGGTATTTGCCCAAATGAAGGCTCTGCCTTTTTTTAGCATGACATAACTATAATATGACATTACAAGCTTCTGTTTTGATGCCATATAGACCCACATCACAAAACGCTGAAAATTATATGGCATTTACCTCCAAAAGAAAAAACTTTGGTAATCTTACTGAAAATTCTTTGCTCTATATTTTTTTGAAGTCTTACAAATAATACAGAAAATCATAGGTATTTTTCAAAATAATTTAGCTTTTCTAAGCTTGCTACCCTAGAAATCCTTGAAAGTAGGTTTTATATTTATATTTATGTGTGTTGTTATGCTCATGTGTAGTGACAGAATAATGTTCTGCCATGTTGCTTTGAAATGTCCCACAATATGTACTATAGGAGTGTCTTCCTCACTACACTGCTTTTAAAAGTCAAAGACTTATAATAGCAATTTCCCATGCTTTCATCCAAAGCCTGAAAATATGCCTTGAGCAAGACATTCAATCAAAAGGAAAACATTGCCAGCTATTTGACTGTCTGTCCAGCTCCTTGGGAGGTAGCTTGCTGCTACGCCAATGTGAAGAAATTCATATTACAACAGCAAAATGAAACAAAACAGAAATTAAACAATAAGAGCAGCTTCAGCTCTCAGCAATTGTCTGAGTATCCCACAGCAATCAACTTTTCCCTTCTAGAAGAACAGTTTTAATTTGATCTTACTTTCGCTGATTTATTTTCTTCTTCAGTTTTGAACTTTCACTAATTTATTTTCTGCTTCAGTTTTGAGCTTTTTAAAGGACGCGTTTCCTTTTTCCAGTGTCTCTAATTAGAGATTTGAAGGACGTCTCTAACATCTGTAACTCTTCTATTCCTTTTTCCTTCTTGATGTTTGTTTGTCTTGGAGTTACACATAAGCAAAATATCCAATTCTGAGGAATCTGTGTGGTGAGTGTTGGCCTCCTGGACTATTTTGCTTGAATAGGTAGATTAGGACTAATCTCTTTAGATGAAACTAGTCAAAAATGGTTTTAAATCTCAATCTGCTGGGTGTTGGCAGCTTAGGAGGCCACAGTGGGTAGTATCTGGTTGTACTGGCAGAAGGAGCTTTTTTTGTCATTTCTGCTAGCTTTGCAGTGAATGTCATTTTGTGCAATCAATATGTGCTTGATTTCCTGCTGCGGGTGGAGGGGGGTCGTCTCATAACTACCAATTCAAGCATCCAGCAGGAAATTTATTGGGAAAAAAAACCACAACAAAACCACCACAACCAAACCAAACAACTGACTGGAAAAAAGCCTTTCTCTTTAGACCTACTTGCTCCACCAAGGGGAGGATGACATATTAACAGCCACTGTAGGTCTCCTCTATTACACATCTATGCCAGTCTTGGCTAAAATCTAGTTAATTTTCAGCCAATTCTCTTGTATTTGTCCCATCAAACTACCTCATTTATTTAGTATAGGCCCCTATCTCCATATATTGTTCTTGCTCCCTAGTGTCTACTCATTACTTCAATAAAATCAAGGAGGAAACATAATCCTTATGCTGCTGTTTATCTTAAAGGCTTCTCACCTCCTGCCAGCTCCTTTTCAATGCTGGGTTGCTTAAGACTTGCCCAGTTGGATTTTGCTTAACTCTGAGACTAAAGATACTAAATGTTTTCCGGACAACATATTTCAGTGCCTAGATATTCCCATTATGGCTTCTCTGGTTTTGGGGGGGGGGGGGGGTTGCTTGGGTTTTTTTGGTTTTTTTTCATAATGCTGTTGGAATAAGGATAGCTGCCTCTTTTCCATTTTCTGTACAGACCAGAGAGATGTGCCTTGTCCTGTCCGGCAGAAATAGTTTGATGGGAAAAATGATTTGTGGGCCACTCTCTCTCCTGAGTAGGGGGGAAAAAATGATAATTTTAACTCCTCCATGGTTATGACTCAGTCTTGAGTGGGCTGTAAAATCTTGTCATGTTTTTTTCCCCTTTCATTGTATGAAGAAGGAGTTTTTATCTTAAAAATACCATTGTGGTTTCCATCCTTGAGAACTGTTGAAACTCTTCTGTTTATAAATCACTCCCTCCCATGCAGCAGCTGAGATGACTTAACTTCAAACACAGCACTTGCATGCCGCATTGACTTTATGGAGAATGACTTGTTCTTGGGTGAACTGCAAACAAACTAGAAAGCTCGTATTGTGCTCAAGTTGTCCTAAAAGGTCTTTGTATAACTTGAGTAGTCACAGGAACACTGAAATGAACTTGGAACACTGGAATGTGCTTGGCTAGTGATAATAATGCAAAGTGTGGATTCAAAAGGATGGCAGTCTTTTCATAGTCATCTTCCTCTGGGCATGCTTAATGGAGAAGACCTGGGAGTACTCAGCACTCCTGTTGGTGCTGTCAGGTACGCACACGTGTCCAAGACACAGTATGATGGACCAGAGGAGATCCTAAGAGAGCTTATTTTCTGCTTATTATTCAGCTATTGTTAAATCCATAGTGTTCTTGTCCAATTAGACACCATGTACTCTAGAACGGTGTTAAGATTACGTTTGCTAGTTGTCAAGTGTAAGTTAAAGTTCCTGTGATGCAGAAACGCTGTTTTGCCAGTATAATAAGCATAGAACAAAAAATATTGAGGGTATTGGTGGTAATGTAAAATGTGGCCTACCAGATAAAACACAGTGAA